>NC_047122.1:4999041-5299041 GCF_902500255.1 Thalassophryne amazonica
AAATAAAATTGATTGATTGATTGAAATAAACTCACTTACTTCACTAATTTTTTTACTTTAGTCGTTGCACAAAGCGCTTAGTTGGATAAAGTTTCATGTTACCTGACTAAAGTTTTTCGCCTGGTACAGAGGAGGCTAAACTTATTTTAGTCGACAAAACTTCAGTGTCTTACCTCAAAAAAGGAGGCTATCATGTACCACCACTTGATGAAACACTCAAGAGCAGCCCTACGTCGCTCGTATTCCTCCCAAAGGAGACCTTCCTCTGCTTTTGGTCATGGTTGGAGCAGACGACTGTCATGATGTGTTTGTGACAGTTCACACATTAGTCACCGGGCATCGCTGTTACACTGAGCAGCGTTATATGCACAAAACGTCTTGACGGAAGTGTAGAAGAACTGCTAGGCTAAGAGCTAAACATGTTGTTCTGCAGTTTGTATGTGCCTGTAAATGTTAATAAAGCCAGCTAACAAAACAAAGGACTAATAGTTCAGGACAACGACCAACCCAGAAATAAACAGAAGACTCTCGCATTGGAGGCATTTCTTGACAATGGCGCCTGCAAGGCCACTATGCCCATGAAAATTGTTGACTAACCTAAGACGGCTAATCTAAAGTTTAACTGTCGATGTGAAATAATGTTGGGCGACGAAACGCAGTCAACTAAGTCATTTTAGTCGACTAGATTGCTTTATTAAACCGAACCCTGGTGTAAAAATGACAACTGCGTTAGTAAGAAACTAGCAGTTGAACAAGTAAGATAGGGCCCCAAGATCTTTTGGATTTCAATCCCAGTGAGCAGCACACTGGTTACTCGAGGCCAAAATATGGCCATCGGGTATTGTGAAAGTCTTGCCTCTGTCTGTCCATCTGTCTGTGCTCAGCATATGTCCAGTCCTGTTACTGCCAGGGTCTTCAAATTCAGAGAGAACATTTTTGGGACACAGACCTTGGACAAGTTCAAAGATGGCTACCTTGACCTATTTTAAGAGGTCAAAAGGTCACATTCTGTTTCCTATTTATATGCTCATAGGTCCAAGGGTACTTTAGCATTGTGTTATACGAGGTCTATTAGAAAAGTATCCGACCTTAATATTTTTTTCAAAAACCATATGGATTTGAATCACGTGTGATTACATCAGACATGCTTGAACCCTCGTGGGCATGCGAGAGTTTTTTCATGCCTGTCGGTTACGTCAGTCGCCTGTGGGCAGTCTTTGAGTGAGGAGTCGTCCACCCTCTCGTCGATTTTTTCATTGTTTAGTAATGGCTCAGAGACTGCTGCTTTGTTTGATCAAAATTTTTTCAAAACTGTAAGGCACAACTGAGTGGACACCATTCGATAAATTCAGCTGGTTTTCGGTAAAAATTTTAACGGCTGATGAGAGATTTTGGTCTGGTAGTGTCGCCGTAAGGACGGCCCACGGCGCCTGACGGCGAGCTGCGCTTCGAGGCGGCAGCGTCTCGCCGTTTCAAGTTGAAAACTTCCACATTTCAGGCTCTGTTGATGCAGGAAGTCGTCAGAGAACAGAGAACTTTCAGAAGAAGTCGGCATGAGGAGTTTATTCGTACATTCCATTGTTAACGGACATTTTGTAATGAAAGAACGTGCGGGCAGAGTCACATGTCGGGCCGGACCCGACCGCGGGGGGTCGCGACAGGAAAAACACCTCCGTTGGAAACCTTAACGGGCAAGTTGGAACATGCCCAAGCTGTTAAACAATTTCTCAGTTACTCACTTGTTGAAAGCCATCAAAAGCCGCCTGAATTTTACAAATGGTTTTCAACACGGAGGTGTTTTTCCTGTCGCAGTGCACACAGATTCGCCGAGGCGTCACGGAAACGACTCGGCGAATTTGCGCGTACGTCTTTCATTAAAAAATGTCCTTAAACAGTGGAATGTCCGCATAAAGTCCTCATGCCGGCCTCTTCTGAATCTTCTCTGTTCTCTCACGACGTCGTGGGTGAATTAAGCCTTAAATTAGGATGTTTTCAGCTCGAAACAGGCTGACGACGGCGCCTGGAAGTGCTGCGCGACGTCCTGCTCCGTGGGAAGTCCTTACACCGATAGAAACACCCCATAATCTCTCATCAGCCGTTAAACTTTTCACCGAAAACCAGCTTAATTTCTCGAATAGTGTCCATTCGGATATTCCTCACAGGTCCAGAAAAAATTTTGATAAAGCAACGCGTGCCGTCTCGAGCAGCGTGTGAAACAAAGGAATTCAGCCGAGAGGGCGGGACCACATCTCACTCAAGGCCTGCCCACAGGGAAATGACGTCACCGACACGCGTGAAAAAACTCACGCATGTGCACGAGGGTTCAAGCATGATTGGTGTAATCGCACGTGATTCAAATCCATATAGTTAAAAAAAAAATAAAAGTGTCGGTTTTTTATCTAATATACCTCGTATTTTTACTTTAGCAACAGGATGGTTTGATGGATGAAAGAATTCAACAGTCTGCTGTGTTAAAATGGCAGAATAATCTGCCTACTGGGGAACAGATAAAATACAATAAAATAAATGAGTCACTGTACTGAGGAAATGACAAACTGGTTGTCCACTTCCACCATTCCCATGAGCACTGAATAATGGCAGGTTTGTCATCCTCGAGTGTGGTTCCTATGAAACCACATGCAGGCAAGACTGTTTCCACAAAGCACACAGGATGTCACCATTATCTAATTAATCAATCAAAACAGCATGTGTCAGTCATCGCTTGTGTGTCAGACGGCAGCGGAGCAGTGGACTTCACAGAGCCGGCCCAAGGCATACGCCAACTAAGGTAGCTGAGGGCCTCCACGCCACCAGGGGGCCCCGAGAGCACAGAGACGTTGTGATAAAAAAAAGTAAATATATACATGAAATTAAAATAATATTGAATAATTTAAACGAAATTGTATTACACCCGAAAAAACATTAATTCATTTTGACAAAATACCAATACTAGGTTAATTGATGCCTCCTGTTGGCTGCTGCCACCGTTGGGCAAATTTAGATGCACCGCATGGGTCAGGTGGTCGATGACTAATCGTGAGGAAAGAAGTGAGTGTAAATCATGTCTCAGAAAAGAAATTATCCCTCTGGAGCGGAGAAAAGAAAAAAGAAGAATTTGGAAGACGAGAAAAAACAACAAGACAAAGGTAGGTTTGCATGTTCAATATTACAATTTTTGTAGTCATTATTTGTGAAATGCTCCGTTCGTTTAGTGTGAAGTGCTTTAGGTGTCTTAAAGTCAGAGGCGATTGCTCTAAAACTGCAGGGGAAGCTCAGCTTCCCCTAAAATGTCAAAAAATAAGTGATCAAATATATACTGTTGTGTGTACATGTCACTGACTAAATATGCGCTACAACGCGCTCAACTTTTGTTCAGAATCAGCTTCTTATCACTGGTAACGACGCGGCTTTCCTCTCACTCAAACCTGCAGCTTCACAGTGCTTTAAACAGTGTGGACGCTGAGTCCACAGACTTCAATAGCGACACAAAGACTGCAGCGAAACGAGACGAGTCATTGGATAAATGCTGGGCTTTGTCCCGCCCATCGGACGCTCAGCGTGTCTGGGGTCTATGGGGCAGTGGGCTGGCCTCGGCTGGCCCGGACGCTCAGCTTCTGCATGATGATTGGATGATCTGTCTGAGGCTGAATCCCTTTTTGATTGACAGCGAAATGAGCGAATCAGCGATCTTTTGGTGTAAACATCCATGGGAGCATTTTCATTCTGTTCTGAGTTGAACCGGAGACTTTCCTAATCCTTTTAGCGGCATTTTCTTTGTTAAAAATGACTAGCGACAAATCGAGCTTCTATTTCTGGTGGGTTTTTTTTGTAGCTGCTTGTGTTTGGAGACTGACTTCTATCACTCTTTCTGACTTCTATCGCAGTTTCTGTCTCTACCGAGCAGCGGGTGCTGCTGAGCTCCTCCACCGTCACAAAGCGCTCACAGGCGGACACACTTCACACTAGCCTCGCGCCAGTCCCAGCTAGCGAGCTAGCTAGGTAGCAAGCTGCACATAATGGCAGACAATTTGAATGTTGTGGACCGGATTTTGGCGAAGCCATTTGACAGTCTTCCTTACGAAGAAAAACTTAGAGTTAAACAGCAGGGCAGATCAACTCCTCAGATTAATTTGGTGCAAAAGGTGGGGGAAAAGTAGCTCAGCTCTCAATGGTTTGCAGGCCAAAGTTAAAGCAATAGTCCCCAGTGCAATGTTTGTGCATTTCTATGCACACACATTGCTGTTATGTTGTGGATTTCTATGTTCATTTTGGAGATTATTTAAGTATTGTATTTATTATTTAAGTATTTAATTTTGATTACAACTTTATTTTTCTGTAAGATAATGTGAATGTCATTTGATTCTATTTTGTATTTGGATATTGAACATTTTGCACACTATTCCACATCTGAAAGAAATGAAACTTTAACGTGTTTACTATAAATGCAGTCTCCTGCCTGCTGATGTTACTTTCAAATAGTTCAATTAATGAGCCATACTTATAGATCGCTCTGTATGTAGAAGTTAATTAAAACATATTTATGAGTTTGCTACCCCTTTAAGGTTAAAAACAAGAATGACACCTGTATGATGTAAGATAATTACAAATAATGCTAATGATTGTGGTACATTACACACATAACAGTGTAGGCTATGGAATAATGAGGCATCTGGTGCTGAGGTGATGGTAGGGGGGCCCCCAAATGAAATTCTGCTTAAGGCCCCATAAAGGCTTGGGCCGGCCCTGGGACTTCATCACACTTAACCGTGTCTATACATAGCAACGTAATTGTTGCTTTAGTAACTGCTTCAAGTAGCTCAATTACCAATCACTTATCAAAGTGTTTGTCACATACATGACATTTGCAAAGTGAAGCTCACAAGTAGATAACAAATATTAAGAGTTTAAATAATAATGTTGGATCTTCTATTTGATTCTGTGCCTTCTCTGTAAGTCCATCCAGTTCCAACACTGTCCATACACCTGAAGTCTGTGAGCCATGTGCACGTACGTACCTGCCAAAAGGTCTCACTTCAACAACACATTTTGCTTGGGAAAATGTTTGTTTTCCAAACAGGAACGGCCACATTCTTCAAAGCTTAGCCGCTGATAACTGAACTCCCACGATGTTTTACTGCGTTATGTTAGGATTACACTGCACGCCGTTGATGAAGCCAAACTCTCATGCTAGCTTATTATATAGTCATCAAAAAGCAGTACGTCATAATCTGAAGTATCCAAACACTCAGTTGGCATTTAGTCGTCTTCAAACGGTACCTGGACTTATCCTGGACAAAGTCCCCATGACGTCACCCGTAAGTTTTCTTTAGAGACCAATATGAAGCCAGAATCTGGGCGTTGCCATGTTTGCAGCAGTGGCAGCACTGATTTACGATGAACTCATTCATGCATAAAGAGGCGGCTCAGTGTGATGAACGAAGCCTGAACACGCCCCTCTCTTCTCCTCTGAATGACCTAAGCTAACAGGTGAACGTCGGTTTGGGTGTTTATTAAATCATATTTTTAGGGACTCTACAGTGGTTCTCCAAACTGTTTCATTTGTTGTGGACAGTAAAAGTTATGAGATGCTTATTTTGTCAGTAATCATGCATTAATGGGGCTTAACAGATGAAGCTCCTGACAGCTGCTAAAAGTGCTAACACCATTAGCATACAACATTAAGACACACACTGAGATGTCTTCAATGATCTATTAGGGGGTGATTCTTAGACTACGGGCACTTATGTCCTTTGATCATATTGTATGAAAAACAGAAAAAAAGGGGAAATTTCACACTTTTATAGTTATCTTTACAATGAAAGTGTGTTAAGAAATTTGTTCTAGTAGTCTATGATGACTTTTTCACCTTTTTTCAGCATCATTATATGCAAATATTGCCGTTTTGTGCTTGTCCCACACCCAGACTTTTGATCTTCAATGATAAAAATGAATGGTAAAGAAATGTTTTTTCTAATGTTTTAAAATATCTCTGAATAAAATATCAGTAAAATAATCAAAATATAATTGGGGTATTCAATGTCATACAACTGTTGTGATTTTTTTAAACAAAATGTAGTTGTCCCACACTATTGCCGTAATTTCCACCACAACACTGTAATGTCCCTTTAAACAGTTTGTATGAAAGATTGTTTGGGTAGTTTCTATGGAGATAAACTGTGACATCAGAGCACATGTATATAGCGCCAAATCACAACAAACAGTTGCCCCAAGGTGCTTTATATTGTAAGGCAATGGTGTGGTGGAAATTACATTTACAAGGCCAATAGTGCCCGTAGTTAAAGAATCACCCAAGGACGTTTGTCAACAACAAGCACAGTCCTCCCAGTCCACAACCAACAACTTCAACAAACACATCACAGTCAAACTAGAAGTGCTGGCCAAAGCCTCCACTCACCAGGGGAGGGCGCTCAGCTACTCCAAGGCTGTCAATGCACTGAAGAGCCACCACAAGCCTGTGACATCACATCAGGAGGCCTGTCAGATTCCAGGAATTGGAAAACGAATGGCTGAAAAAATTGATGAGATCATGGAAAGCGGTCACTTGCGAAAGCTCAACCACATCAGGGAGGCTGTGTTGGAGCTTTTCAGCAACATCTGGGGCGTGGGCACCAAAACGGCTCAGCTGTGGTATCAACAGGGATTTCAGACTTTGGAAGACATGCGCACCAAGGCTCACCTTAGCAACTGTCAGAAAATAGGATTTAAACACTGCAATGACTTTCTTGGCCAACTGCCCAGAGAAGAAGCAGCAGCCATCGAGAAAATAGTCAAGGATGTTGTCAGCCCAGGCCTGCTGGTGATGGCATACAGCTCGTACCACAGGGGAAAGGTGACGTGAGGATGCTGATGTGCTTATGACTCGTCCTGATGGCAAATCCCACAAGGGTGTGTTCAGTAAAGTACTGCAGCTCCTCTGTGACAGTGGGTTTTTGACAAACGATCTGGTGAGCCACGAGGAGAATGGGGAACAGAAGAAATATATGGGTGTGTGCGGCTTGCGGGAACCTGCCATCGCAGACTTGACATCATCGTGGTGCGTTACAATGAGTTTGCCTGTACGCTTATGTATTTCACCGGCTCGGTGCACTTCAGTCGCTCCACGAGAGCCCCGGCAAAGACCAAAAACATGAGCTTATCGGGACACTCGCTAAACAAAGAAGTGGTTTGCCAAGGGAAGGTGTTTGGTGGCACTCCACTTCCTACACTGACGGGAAAGGTTGTTTTTAGTCTTTTAGGAATACCTTACAGGGAGCCCCATGAACAGGACTGGAGATTATCACCGTGCGTTTTAGCTTTCGTCAGAGTAACAATGGAAATCATGACGACAGTGGAGTCTACAATTGTGCTGTTTACATACTGATATGTGAGGTAATATATGATCCCTGTTTGACTTGAATGTTAATTTCACTGCACAGATGAATATGTTGTTTAATTTTGTAGAAAAAAAGCAGATCACAGACATGACACAAAACTAAAGTCATTTCAAATGGCAACTTTCTGGCTTTAAGAAACACTATAAGAAATCAGGAAAAAAAAAATTGTGGCAGTCAGTAACGGTTACTTTTTTAGACCAGGCAGAGGGAAAAAATATGGAATAACTCAATTCTGAGGAAAAAATTATGGAATCATGAAAAACAAAAGAACACGCCAACACATCACTAGTATTTTGTTGCACCACCTCTGGCTTTTACAACAGCTTGCAGTCTCTGAGGTATGGACTTAATGAGTGACAAACAGTACTCTTCATCAATCTGGCTCCAACTTTCTCTGATTGCTGTTGCCAGATCAGCTTTGCAGGTTGGAGCATTGTCATGGACCATTTTCTTCAACTTCCACAAAAGATTTTCAATTGGATTAAGATCCGGACTATTTGCAGGCCATGACATTGACCCTATGTGTCTCTTTGCAAGGAATGTTTTCACAGTTTTTGCTCTATGGCAAGATGCATTATCATCTTGAAAAATGATTTCATCATCCCCAAACATCCTTTCAATAGATGGGATAAGAAAAGTGTCCAAAATGTCAATGTAAACTTGTGCATTTATTGATGATGTAATGACAGCCATCTCCCCAGTGCCTTTACCTGACATGCAGCCCCATATCATCAATGACTGTGGAAATTTACATGTTCTCTTCAGGCAGTCATCTTTATAAATCTCATTGGAACAGCACCAAACAAAAGTTCCAGCATCATCATCTTGCCCAATGCACATTCGAGATTCATCACTGAATATGACTTTCATCCAGTCATCCACAGTCCACGATTGCTTTTCCTTAGCCCATTGTAACCTTGTTTTTTTCTGTTTAGGTGTTAATGATGGCTTTCGTTTAGCTTTTCTGTATGTAAATCCCATTTCCTTTAGGCGGTTTCTTACAGTTCGGTCACAGACGTTGACTCCAGTTTCCTCCCATTCGTTCCTCATTTGTTTTGTTGTGCATTTTCGATTTTTGAGACATATTGCTTTAAGTTTTCTGTCTTGACGCTTTGATGTCTTCCTTGGTCTACCAGTATGTTTGCCTTTAACAACCTTCCCATGTTGTTTGTATTTGGTCCAGAGTTTAGACACAGCTGACTGTGAACAACCAACATCTTTTGCAACATTGCGTGATGATTTACCATCTTTTAAGAGTTTGATAATCCTCTCCTTTGTTTCAATTGACATGTCTTGTGTTGGATCCATGATTCATGTCAGTCCACTTGGTGCAACAGCTCTCCAAGGTGTGATCACTCCTTTTTAGATGCAGACTAACGAGCAGATCTGATATGATGCTGGTGTTAGTTTTGGGGATGAAAATTTACAGCGTGATTCCATAATTTATTCCTCAGAATTGAGTGAGTCCATATTTTTTTCCCTCTGCTTGGTCTAAAAAAGTAACCGTTACTGACTGCCGCAGTTTTTTTTCTTGATTTCTTATAGTGTTTCTTAAAGCCAGAAAGTTGCCATTTGAAATTACTTTAGTTTTGTGTCATGTCTGTGATCAGCTTTTTTTCTACAAAATTAAACAACTGAATGAACATCCTCCGAGGCCGGTGATTCCATCATTTTTGCCAGGGGTTGTATATTGGATGATGTTGAAATTGAGGATGGCCCAGTGGTTGTTCCAGCAATAGCAAAGATTTCATGTCTGCTACCTACAGTGCTCGTGGAATGTCTTAAACCTAAACCTACTTCTAGGCATCTTATATATGTTACTCTGGAACCACACCTAAACCCAAACAGTTCAACTGTCAACCCCACTGAGGTCCTTAGACTGGGTCTCATTAACATAAGATCACTGTCGTCAAAATCATTGTTGATCAATGATCTAATTATTGATCATCACTTAGATATGATTGGGCTATATGAAACCTGGCTTAAACCTACAGCTGTCCTCCTGTTGGGAAAGTGTCGGTACACGGACCCACAACAGGGGGCGCAAAGGAACGGACAATGGAGTAGGTCAAATAACAACACTTTACTATTGTGAATGTGCACAACAAATACAACAGATTCCAACAATAGATCAGAATCAATTCACAAAGGTGTCGTGTGGGCAGGCTCGAAGATAGGAGACACCTGTCCAAAGCAGAACCGGAACCACACGATTTCCTCCGCCACCAGACCCCGGGAATACTGGAGCCGCCAAGTCCCGAACTCCCAGGTGGCCACTGCCTCCGCGTGTCGGACCTAGTACTGCTGGCGAGGAACAAAAACACAATTAAAGGTGGGCGCGTTTGCACCCAGTAATCCGCACGGCAGGAAAGCTACCTCCACCTCTTGTTGGAAAAAAGGTCTGTTATCACTCACAAAAATCACAAAAGGTTACTGTCAAGCAGTCAGCTGAGAATATTACCTTCCAGGTAGAACGATATCTCGGCAAAGAGGTGGAGACGTCGTCCTGCTGATGTACCCCTGCTGATTGGTAACAGCTGTTGCAGGTGATGCGTGACAGCTGTCACCCTAGCTGCTCCTGTGAGGCGGCTGCGCCCTCTGGTGCCTGGAGCCCGCACTCCAGGCAGGGCGCCCTCTGGTGGTGGGCCAGCAGTACCTCCTCTTCTGGCGGCCCACACAACAGGACCCTCCCCTCAATGGGCGCCTCCTGGCGCCCGACCAGGCTTGTCCGGGTGGCGGCGGTAGAAATCGGCCAGGAGGGCCGGGTCCAGGATGAAGCTCCTCTTCAGCGTTCTTCGGGGCTGTACCCCTCCCAGTCCACCAAATACTGGAAGCCCCGGCCCATCCTACGGACATCCAAAAGCCGGCGTACAGTCCAAGCCGGCTCGCCATCGATGATCCGGGCAGGAGGCGGCGCCGGACCCGGAGTACAGAGGGGTGAGGAGTGATGAGGTTTAATCCGGGACACATGAAACACAGGATGGATCCGCAGTGAGGCTTCGGCTGCCGGCCTCACTGCGGCTGGACTGATGACCTTCAGGATCTTGAATGGGCCGATGTAACGGTCCTGTAACTTGGGGGAGTCCACTTGGAGGGGGATGTCCTTTGTGGATAACCACACCTCCTGCCCAGGCCGATACGCAGGGGCCGGGGTCTGCCGACGGTCTGCATGGGCTTTTGCCCTCGTCCGGGCCTTTAGCAAAGCAGAACGGGCGGCACGCCACACCCGACGGCACTTCCGCAGGTGGGCCTGGACCGAGGGCACACCGACCTCTCCCTCAACCACCGGAAACAACGGGGGCTGATACCCCAGACATACATCAAAAGGGGAGAGGCCGGTGGCTGAAGACACCTGGCTGTTATGGGCATACTCGATCCAGGCCAAATGGGTACTCCAGGCCGCCGGGTGTGCGGCAGTCACGCAGCGCAAGGCCTGCTCCACCTCCTGGTTTACCCGTTCTGCTTGCCCGTTGGTCTGAGGGTGGTACCCGGACGAGAGACTCACCGTGGCCCCAGTTCCCGGCAGAAGCTCCTCCAGACTTGCGAGGAGAACTGGGGACCGCGATCGGAGACGATGTCTGTTGGAATCCCATGCAGCCGGACGACGTGGTGGACCAGGAGGTCCGCTGTCTCCTGGGCTGTTGGGAGCTTCGGGAGGGCCACGAAGTGGGCCGCCTTGGAGAACCGGTCCACTATCGTGAGGATGGTGGTGTTACCCTGGGACGGCGGGAGGCCCGTGACAAAATCCAGGCCGATGTGGGACCAGGGGCGATGAGGCACGGGCAGCGGCTGGAGTAAACCTGATGCCCGGCGATGGTCAGCCTTGCCCCTGGCACAGGTGGTGCAGGCCTGGATATAATCCCGGACGTCGGCCTCTAGGGACGCCCACCAGAAGCGCTGCCGGACAACTGCCACAGTTCTTCGCACCCCTGGATGACAGAAGAGCTTGGAGCCGTGACAGAAGTCCAGGACTGCAGCCCTAGCTTCTGGTGGGACATATAGTTTGTTCTTCGGCCCAGTTCCGGGGTCCGGGCTTCGTGCCAGGGCCTCCCGGACGGTTCTCTCTACGTCCCAGGTGAGGGTGGCCACGATAGTGGACTCCGGGATGATGGGTTCCGGTGGATCCGACAACTCCGCTTTGACTTCATCTTCATGTACCCGGGACAAGGCATCCGATCTCTGGTTCTTGGTCCCGGGACGGTAGGTGATCCGGAAGTCAAAACGGCCGAAGAACAGTGACCAGCGGGCTTGCCTGGGGTTCAGCCGCTTGGCGGTCCTGATATACTCCAGGTTCCGGTGGTCAGTGAAAACTGTGAATGGCACGGACGTTCCCTCCAACAGATGTCTCCACTCTTCAAGAGCCTCTTTCACCGCAAGGAGTTCTCGATTGCCGACGTCATAGTTCCGTTCGGCCGGGGTCAACCTGTGGGAAAAATAGGCACACGGGTGAAGGACCTTATCGGTCTTCCCGCTCTGGGAAAGCACGGCTCCTATCCCTGAGTCTGAGGCGTCCACTTCAACCACTAACTGGCGACTAGGATCGGGCTGCACCAGAACGGGTGCAGACGAGAAGCGCTGTTTCAACTCCTTGAACGCGGCATCGCAACGATCCGACCAGGTGAAGGGGACTCTTGGTGAGGTCAGGGCTGTCAGGGGGCTAACTACCTGACTGTAGCCCTTAATGAACCTCCTGTAGAAATTTGCAAAGCCGAGGAACTGTTGCAGCTTCCTACGGCTAGTGGGTTGGGGCCAGTCTCTCACCGCCGCAACCTTGGCCGGATCAGGAGTGACGGAGTTGGGGGAGATGATAAACCCCAGGAAGGACAAAGATGTGCGGTGAAACTCACACTTCTTGCCCTTCACAAACAGCCGGTTCTCCAACAACCGCTGCAGGACCTGACGTACATGCCGGACATGAGTCTCAGGATCCGGAGAAAAGATGAGTATATCGTCTAGATATACGAAGACGAATCGGTGCAGGAAATCCCGCAAGACATCATTAACCAATGCTTGGAACGTCGCGGGGGCGTTTGTGAGGCCGAACGGCATGACCAGGTACTCAAAGTGACCTAATGGGGTGTTGAATGCCGTCTTCCATTCGTCTCCCTTCCGGATCCGAACCAGGTGATACGCATTTCTAAGATCCAGCTTAGTAAAGATTTTGGCTCCATGCAGGGGGGTGAACACGGAATCTAATAATGGCAACGGGTATCGGTTGCGAACCGTAATCTCATTCAGCCCCCTGTAATCAATACATGGACGAAGTCCGCCATCTTTCTTGCCCACAAAAAAGAAACCTGCCCCCATCGGGGAGGTGGAGTTCCGGATCAGCCCGGCAGCTGATGAGTCCCGGATGTAGGTCTCCATTGATTCGCGCTCAGGTCGTGAGAGGCTGTACAGCCTGCTGGACGGGAACTCAGCGCCTGGAACCAAATCAATGGCACAATCGTACGGACGGTGCGGGGGAAGGGTGAGTGCCAGATCCTTGCTGAAGACATCAGCAAGATCGTGGTACTCAACCGGCACTGCCGTCAGATTGGGAGGGACTTTGACCTCCTCCTTAGCCTGGGAACCGGGAGGAACCGAGGATCCTAAACACACCCGATGGCAGGTTTCGCTCCACTGAACCACCACCCCAGACGGCCAATCGATCCGGGGATTGTGCTTTAACATCCATGGGATGCCCAAAATCACGCGGGAGGTAGAAGAAGTCACAAAAAACTCAATCTCCTCCCGGTGGTTTCCAGACACCACCAGAGTTACTGGTTGTGTCTTGTGTGTGAGTAAAGGGAGGAGGGTGCCATCTAGTGCCCGCACCTGCAATGGCGAAGGAAGCGCCACCAGAGGGAGCCCTACCTCCTTTGCCCATCTGCTGTCTAGCAGATTCCCTTCTGACCCCGTGTCCACCAGTGCTCGGGCTTGAAGGGTTAAATCCCCGCTCAGGATTGTGACTGGGAGTCATGTGGCAATTTGTGTGTGTCTCACTTGAATGTCTTGACCCCCCCTTAGCCCAGTCTCTAAGGGTGAGTGTTGACGTTTTGGCCGTTTGGGGCAGTCTCTCTGTGTGTGCTCTGTTGAGCTGCAGAGAAAACACTCTCCACGGATCAGCCTCCCCATTTTGGCCCTGTGCGTTTCCCTAACAACGTCACCAGGGGGAGCTGTTGCCCCACAAAGCGCTGCGGCTGTGGAGCGTGGGGAGGGCGGCCCCTTTTCGAACCCGGAAGGGAGAGGGGCGGCGCGTATCCGGTCACGTCCTTCGCCTCGCTCCCGACGGCGTTCCTCTAACCGATTGTCTAATCGTATAACAAGATCAATAAGCCCGTCTAAATCCCGCGGTTCGTCCTTGGCCACCAGGAGCTCCTTCAGGACCAACGACAGTCCGTTTACGAAGGCGGCACGGAGGGCAGTGTTATTCCAGCCGGACCTCGCAGCCGCGATGCGGAAGTCGACTGCATAAACAGCTGCGCTCCGGCGCCCCTGTCTCATTGACAGCAGCACGGCTGAAGCGGTCTCTCCTCTATTTGGGTGATCGAACACTGTTCTGAACTCCCTCACAAACCCATCATATATCAATCAATCAATCAACTTTTTTTTTATATAGCGCCAAATCACAACAAACAGTTGCCCCAAGGCGCTTTATATTGTAAGGCAAGGCCATACAATAATTATGAAAAACCCCAACGGTCAAAACGACCCCCTGTGAGCAAGCACTTGGCAACAGTGGGAAGGAAAAACTCCCTCTTAACAGGAAGAAACCTCCAGCAGAACCAGGCTCAGGGAGGGGCAGTCTTCTGCTGAGACTGGTTGGGGCTGAGGGAAAGAACCAGGAAAAAGACATGCTGTGGAGGGGGGCAGAGATCGATCACTAATGATTAAATGCGGAGTGATGCATACAGAGCAAAAAGAGAAAGAAACAGTGCATCATGGGAACCCCCCCCACAGTCTACGTCTAAAGCAGCATAACCAAGGGATAGTCCAGGGTCACCCGATCCAGCCCTAACTATAAGCCTTAGCGAAAAGGAAAGTTTTAAGCCTAATCTTAAAAGTAGAGAGGGTATCTGTCTCCCTGATCTGAATTGGGAGCTGGTTCCACAGGAGAGGAGCCTGAAAGCTGAAGGCTCTGCCTCCCATTCTACTCTTACAAACCCTAGGAACTACAAGTAAGCCTGCAGTCTGAGAGCGAAGCGCTCTATTAGGGTGATATGGTACTACGAGGTCCCTAAGATAAGATGGGACCTGATTATTCAAAACCTTATAAGTAAGAAGAAGAATTTTAAATTCTATTCTAGAATTAACAGGAAGCCAATGAAGAGAGGCCAACACGGGTGAGATATGCTCTCTCCTGCTAGTCCCCGTCAGTACTCTAGCTGCAGCATTTTGAATTAACTGAAGGCTTTTTAGGGAACTTTTAGGACAACCTGATAATAAAGAATTACAATAGTCCAGCCTAGAGGAAATAAATGCATGAATTAGTTTTTCAGCATCACTCTGAGACAAGACCTTTCTGATTTTAGAGATATTGCGTAAATGCAAAAATATCAGAAGGAGCCGTGAATTTTGCTCCCAAAGCGCTGTAGCCCAAGCGCGTGCCTTGCCGCGAAGCAGATTAATGACATAAGCTATCTTACTAGCATCAGTCGCGTACATGACGGGACGTTGTGCGAAGACAAGCGAACACTGCATAAGAAAGTCCGCGCACGTCTCCACACAACCTCCGTACGGCTCTGGAGGGCTTATGTATGCTTCCGGGGAAGGTGGGAGGGGTCGTTGAACGACCTGTGGAACGTCACTGTTACGCACAGGGTCGACAGGAGGGAGAGCCGCAGCAGCGCCCTGAGGGCGCGCTTCCACCTGCGCGGCGAGAGCCTCCACCCTGTGGTTAAGGAGGACGTTCTGCTCGGTCATTAAATCCAACCGAGCCGTGAAAGCGGTGAGGATCCGCTGCAACTCACCGATCATTCCTCCTGCGGATGCCTGTGCGCCCTGTTCTTCCATTGGCCGTTCAACAGCCGGTTGACGCCCCTCGGGATCCATGACGCTGGCCGAGATATCCTGTTGGGAAAGTGTCGGTACACGGACCCACAACAGGGGGCGCAAAGGAACGGACAATGGAGTAGGTCAAATAACAACACTTTACTGTTGTGAATGTGCACAACAAATACAACAGATTACAACAATAGATCAGAATCAATTCACAAAGGTGTCGTGTGGGCAGGCTCGAAGATAGGAGACACCTGTCCAAAGCAGAACCGGAACCACACGATTTCCTCCGCCACCAGACCCCGGGAATACTGGAGCCGCCAAGTCCCGAACTCCCAGGTGGCCACTGCCTCCGCGTGTCGGACCTGGTACTGCTGGCGAGGAACAAAAACACAATTAAAGGTGGGCGCGTTTGCATCCAGTAATCCGCACGGCAGGAAAGCTACCTCCACCTCTCGTTGGAAAAAAGGTCTGTTATCACTCACAAAAATCACAAAAGGTTACTGTCAAGCAGTCAGCTGAGAATATTACCTTCCAGGTAGAACGATATCTCGGCAAAGAGGTGGAGACGTCGTCCTGCTGATGTACCCCTGCTGATTGGTAACAGCTGTTGCAGGTGATGCGTGACAGCTGTCACCCTAGCTGCTCCTGTGAGGCGGCTGCGCCCTCTGGTGCCTGGAGCCCGCACTCCAGGCAGGGCGCCCTCTGGTGGTGGGCCAGCAGTACCTCCTCTTCTGGCGGCCCACACAACACCTCCCCTTAAATGAGGCCTGCCCACCAGCTTATACATTTAGTCATGTCCCTCGTGATGCGAAGCAAGGCGGGGGTGTTGCTCTTATTTATAAATCTAGGTTTAGCTTATTAGCTGTTGGGGGTTAAAAATATCACTCTTTTGAGCATCTGATTCTCCGCTCTGCTCAGATATTACACATTACCAAGGTCAGAAGAATAAAAATCAGTCGTATTACGTTGTCACTGTATATAGGCCTCCTGGCCCATATTCTGAATTCTTAGATGAATTTGGTGCATTCATCTCTAACTTGTCAACTAGTGTAGATAACATTCTGAGCATTGGTGACTTTAACATTCATATAAATAAGCCTTCTGATCCCCTCTGCAAATAATTTGTGGATGCATTAGGATTTCGGCAATGCATTCAGGATTCGACGCACATTAGAGGAAATACCCTGGATCTGGTTCTTGCACGTGGTATTGTTGTCATGAATATTGACATCATGCCTCTTACATCAGTGGTGTCTGATCACTCACTTATTAAGTTTACAGTTTCGCTGCCATGTATCAATCAATCAATTTTTTTATATAGCGCCAAATCACAACAAACAGTTGCCCCAAGGCGCTTTATATTGTAAGGCAAGGCCATACAATAATTATGTAAAACCCCAACGGTCAAAACGACCCCCTGTGAGCAAGCACTTGGCTACAGTGGGAAGGAAAAACTCCCTTTTAACAGGAAGAAACCTCCAGCAGAACCAGGCTCAGGGAGGGGCAGTCTTCTGCTGGGACTGGTTGGGGCTGAGGGAGAGAACCAGGAAAAAGACATGCTGTGGAGGGGAGCAGAGATCGATCACTAATGATTAAATGCAGAGTGGTGCATACAGAGCAAAAAGAGAAAGAAACAGTGCATCATGGGAACCCCCCAGCAGTCTACGTCTATAGCAGCATAACTAAGGGATGGTTCAGGGTCACCTGATCCAGCCCTAACTATAAGCTTTAGCAAAAAGGAAAGTTTTAAGCCTAATCTTAAAAGTAGAGAGGGTGTCTGTCTCCCTGATCTGAATTGGGAGCTGGTTCCACAGGAGAGGAGCCTGAAAGCTGAAGGCTCTGCCTCCCATTCTACTCTTACAAACCCTAGGAACTACAAGTAAGCCTGCAGTCTGAGAGCGAAGCGCTCTATTGGGGTGATATGGTACTACGAGGTCCCTAAGATAAGATGGGACCTGATTATTCAAAACCTTATAAGTAAGAAGAAGAATTTTAAATTCTATTCTAGAATTAACAGGAAGCCAATGAAGAGAGGCCAATATGGGTGAGATATGCTCTCTCCTTCTAGTCCCCGTCAGTACTCTAGCTGCAGCATTTTGAATTAACTGAAGGCTTTTTAGGGAACTTTTAGGACAACCTGATAATAATGAATTACAGTAGTCCAGCCTAGAGGAAATAAATGCATGAATTAGTTTTTCAGCATCACTCTGAGACAAGACCTTTCTGATTTTAGAGATATTGCGTAAATGCAAAAAAGCAGTCCTACATATTTGTTTAATATGCGCTTTGAATGACATATCCTGATCAAAAATGACTCCAAGATTTCTCACAGTATTACTAGAGGTCAGGGTAATGCCATCCAGAGTAAGGATCTGGTTAGACACCATGTTTCTAAGATTTGTGGGGCCAAGTACAATAACTTCAGATTTATCTGAGTTTAAAAGCAGGAAATTAGAGGTCATCCATGTCTTTATGTCTGTAAGACAATCCTGCAGTTTAGCTAATTGGTGTGTGTCCTCTGGCTTCATGGATAGATAAAGCTGGGTATCATCTGCGTAACAATGAAAATTTAAGCAATACCGTCTAATAATACTGCCTAAGGGAAGCATGTATAAAGTGAATAAAATTGGTCCTAGCACAGAACCTTGTGGAACTCCATAATTAACTTTAGTCTGTGAAGAAGATTCCCCATTTACATGAACAAATTGTAATCTATTAGACAAATATGATTCAAACCACCGCAGCGCAGTGCCTTTAATACCTATGGCATGCTCTAATCTCTGTAATAAAATTTTATGGTCAACAGTATCAAAAGCAGCACTGAGGTCTAACAGAACAAGCACAGAGATGAGTCCACTGTCCGAGGCCATAAGAAGATCATTTGTAACCTTCACTAATGCTGTTTCTGTACTATGATGAATTCTAAAACCTGACTGAAACTCTTCAAATAGACCATTCCTCTGCAGATGATCAGTTAGCTGTTTTACAACTACCCTTTCAAGAATTTTTGAGAGAAAAGGAAGGTTGGAGATTGGCCTATAATTAGCTAAGATAGCTGGGTCAAGTGATGGCTTTTTAAGTAATGGTTTAATTACTGCCACCTTAAAAGCCTGTGGTACATAGCCAACTAACAAAGATAGATTGATCATATTTAAGATCAAAGCATTAAATAATGGTAGGGCTTCCTTCAATCAATCAATCAATCAACTTTTTTCTTATATAGCGCCAAATCACAACAAACAGTTGCCCCAAGGCGCTCCACATTGCAAGGCAAGGCCATACAATAATTATGAAAAACCCCAACGGTCAAAACGACCCCCTATGAGCAAGCACTTGGCCACAGTGGGAAGGAAAAACTCCCCTTTAACAGGAAGAAACCTCCAGCAGAACCAGGCCCAGGGAGGGGCAGTCCTCTGCTGAGACTGGTTGGGGCTGAGGGAAAGAACCAGGAAAAAGAGATCGATCACTAATGATTAAATGCAGAGTGATGCATACGGAGCAAAAAGAGAAAGAAACAGTGCATCATGGGAACCCCCCCACAGTCTACGTCTAAAGCAACATAACCAAGGGATGGTCCAGGGTCACCCGATCCAGCCCTAACTATAAGCCTTAGCGAAAAGGAAAGTTTTAAGCCTAATCTTAAAAGTAGAGAGGGTATCTGTCTCCCTGATCTGAATTGGGAGCTGGTTCCACAGGAGAGGAGCCTGAAAGCTGAAGGCTCTGCCTCCCATTCTACTCTTACAAACCCTAGGAACTACAAGTAAGCCCGCAGTCTGAGAGCGAAGCGCTCTAATGGGGTAATATGGTACTACGAGGTCCCTAAGATAAGATGGGACCTGATTATTCAAAACCTTATAAGTAAGAAGAAGAATTTTAAATTCTATTCTAGCATTAACAGGAAGCCAATGAAGGGAGGCCAACACGGGTGAGATATGCTCTCTCCTGCTAGTCCCCGTCAGTACTCTAGCTGCAGCATTCTGAACCAACTGAAGGCTTTTTAGGGAACTTTTAGGACAACCTGATAATAATGAATTACAATAGTCCAGCCTAGAGGAAATAAATGCATGAATTAATTTTTCAGCATCACTCTGAGACAAGACCTTTCTGATTTTAGAGATATTGCGTAAATGCAAAAAGGCAGTCCTACATATTTGTTTAATATGCGCTTTGAATGACATATCCTGATCAAAAATAACTCCAAGATTTCTCACAGTATTACTAGAGATCAGGGAAATGCCATCCAGAGTAACGATCTGGTTAGACACCATGCTTCTAAGATTTGTGGGGCCAAGTACAATAACTTCAGTTTTATCTGAGTTTAAAAGCAGGAAATTAGAGGTCATCCATGTCTTTATGTCTGTAAGACAATCCTGCAGTTTAGCTAATTGGTGTGTATCCTCTGGCTTCATGGATAGATAAAGCTGGGTATCATCTGCGTAACAGTGAAAATTTAAGCAATACCGTCTAATAATACTGCCCAAGGGAAGCATGTATAAAGTGAATAAAATTGGTCCTAGCACAGAACCTTGTGGAACTCCATAATTAACTTTAGTCTGTGAAGAAGATTCCCCATTTACATGAACAAACTGTAATCTATTAGACAAATATGATTCAAACCACCGCAGCGCAATGCCTTTAATACCTATGACATGCTCTAATCTCTGTAATAAAATTTTATGGTCAACAGTATCAAAAGCAGCACTGAGGTCCAACAGAACAAGCACAGAGATAAGTCCACTGTCCGAAGCCATAAGAAGATCATTTGTAACCTTCACTAATGCTGTTTCTGTACTATGATGAATTCTAAAACCTGACTGAAACTCTTCAAATAGACCATTCCTCAGCAGGTGATCAGTTAGCTGTTTTACAACTACCCTCTCAAGAATCTTTGAGAGAAAAGGAAGGTTGGAGATTGGCCTATAATTAGCTAAGATAGCTGGGTCAAGTGATGGCTTTTTAAGTAATGGTTTAATTACTGCCACCTTAAAGGCCTGTGGTACATAACCAACTAACAAAGATAGATTGATCATATTTAAGATTGAAGCATTAAATAATGGTAGGACTTCCTTGAGCAGCCTGGCAGGAATGGGGTCTAATAAGCATGTTGATGGTTTGGATGAAGTAACTAATGAAAATAACTCAGACAGAACAATCGGAGAGAAAGAGTCTAACCAAATACCGGCATCACTGAAAGCAGCCAAAGATAACGATACGTCTTTGGGATGGTTATGAGTAATTTTTTCTCTAATAGTTAAAATTTTGTTAGCAAAGAAAGTCATGAAGTCATTACTAGTTAAACTTAATGGAATACTCAGCTCAATAGAGCTCTGACTCTTTGTCAGCCTGGCTACAGTGCTGAAAAGAAACCTGGGGTTGTTCTTATTTTCTTCAATTAGTGATGAGTAGAAAGATGTCCTAGCTTTACGGAGGGCTTTTTTATAGAGCAACAGACTCTTTTTCCAGACTAAGTGAAGATCTTCTAAATTAGTGAGACGCCATTTCCTCTCCAACTTACGGGTTATCTGCTTTAAGCTACGAGTTTGTGAGTTATACCACGGAGTCAGGCACTTCTGATTTAAAGCTCTCTTTTTTAGAGGAGCTACAGCATCCAAAGTTGTCTTCAATGAGGATGTAAAACTATTGACGAGATACTCTATCTCACTTACAGAGTTTAGGTAGCTACTCTGCACTGTGTTGGTATATGGCATTAGAGAACATAAAGAAGGAATCATATCCTTAAACCTAGTTACAGCGCTTTCTGAAAGACTTCTAGTGTAATGAAACTTATTCCCCACTGCTGGGTAGTCCATCAGAGTAAATGTAAATGTTATTAAGAAATGATCAGACAGAAGGGAGTTTTCAGGGAATACTGTTAAGTCTTCTATTTCCATACCATAAGTCAGAACAAGATCTAAGATATGATTAAAGTGGTGGGTGGACTCATTTACTTTTTGAGCAAAGCCAATAGAGTCTAATAATAGATTAAATGCAGTGTTGAGGCTGTCATTCTCAGCATCTGTGTGGATGTTAAAATCGCCCACTATAATTATCTTATCTGAGCTAAGCACTAAGTCAGACAAAAGGTCTGAAAATTCACAGAGAAACTCACAGTAACGACCAGGTGGACGATAGATAATAACAAATAAAACTGGTTTTTGGGACTTCCAATTTGGATGGACAAGACTAAGAGTCAAGCTTTCAAATGAATTAAAGCTCTGTCTGGGTTTTTGATTAATTAATAAGCTGGAATGGAAGATTGCTGCTAATCCTCCACCCCGGCCCGTGCTACGAGCATTCTGACAGTTAGTGTGACTCGGGGGTGTTGACTCATTTAAACTAACATATTCATCCTGCTGTAACCAGGTTTCTGTAAGGCAGAATAAATCAATATGTTGATCAATTATTATATCATTTACCAACAGGGACTTAGAAGAGAGAGACCTAATGTTTAATAGACCACATTTAACTGTTTGAGTCTGTGGTGCAGTTGAAGGTGCTATATTATTTTTTCTTTTTGAATTTTTATGCTTAAATAGATTTTTGCTGGTTATTGGTAGTCTGGGAGCAGGCACCGTCTCTACGGGGATGGGGTAATGAGGGGATGGCAAGGGGAGAGAAGCTGCAGAGAGGTGTGTAAGACTACAACTCTGCTTCCTGGTCCCAACCCTGGATAGTCACGGTTGTGATGTATCAACTCCTCAACTAAGACTGAACTCGAAGCTAAACTGCCTGATGTCTTAGCTTCACATTTGACAAATACCCTGTCAGTAGACAGACTTGTGGATAGTTTAAACTCAGTGCTCAAAACTACACTCGACATGATTGCACCACCTCTGTTAAAACCGCGCTCCCCCAAATCACAGTCACCTTGGTTTAATGATTATCTGCGTGACCTCAAGCATAAAGCAAGTCGAGAACGGAAATGGCGTCGTTCAAAATTAGAAGTATTTCATCTTGCGTGGCGTGATGCTATCTTAGACTATAAGCATGCATTACTGGCTACAAAGCGGACCTCTTACTCTGGTTTGATCAACAAAAATAAGCATAACTCAAAGTTCTTGTTTGACACGGTGGCAACACTTATGCATGGACAACCACCTGTAGTTCGCTCTCCTTTTACAGCACAAAATTTCCTGGATTACTTTGGGAAGAAAATAGAAGGTATCAGGTTAAACATATCCCGGCATGCCTTAACCCAGCCACTACACCCTGCTATTGAGGTGGGCACCACTACTGAGGTATTACCTAGATTTACAGAATTTGATAGTATCTCACTAGGCATGCTGACAAAACTCGTAATGTCAACAAAAAGCACAACCTGTTTATTTGATCCTATACCAACAAAACAGTTTTGTTGTGTGGGCCGCTGAAGAGGAGGTACTGCTGGCCCACCACCACCAGAGGGCACCCTGCCTGGAGTGCGGGCTCCAGGCACCAGAGGGCGCTGCCGCCTCACAGGAGCAGCTGGGGTGACAGCTGACACTCATCACCTATGACAGCTGTCACCACTCATCGGATCAGCATCGGTATATCAGCAAGACGTCATCTCCACCTCTTTGCTGAGATATCGTTCTACCTGGAAGGTAACGTACCTTAGCTAACTGTTTGACAGTATTTTTTGTGACTTCGTGCATTGTTATTGTGGACTACTTTTCCAACGAGAGGTGGAGGTAGCTTTCCTGCCGTACTGATTCTTGGGTGCAAACGCGCCCTCATTTAATTGCTTTTGTTCCTCGCCAGCAGTACCAGGTCCGACACGCGGAGGCAGTGGCCACCTGGGAGTTCGGGACTTGGCGGCTCCAGTATTCCCGGGGTCTGGTGGCGGAGGAAATCGTGTGGTTCCGGTTCTGCTTTGGACAGACGTCTCCTATCTTCGAGCCTGCCCACATGACACCTTTGTGAATTGACTCTTGACTATTGTTGTCATCTGTTGTATTTGTTGTGCACATTCACAACAGTAAAGTGTTGTTATTTGACCTACTCCATTGTCCGTTCATTTGCGCCCCCTGTTGTGGGTCCGTGTACCTACACTTTCCCAACAAGTTTAAGGACCTGTGGCCCACTCTTGGGCAGACTGTGCTGGAAATTATTAATCTTTCTTTAACTTCTGGATCTGTTCCTAAATGTTTCAAATCTGCAGTGATTAAACCATTACTTAAGAAACCTAATCTTTACCCTAGTGTATTGACAAACTATCGGCTGATATCAAATCTATCATTTTTCTCTAAAATTCTGGAAAAAGTGGTGTCACGGCAGCTCGTAGACTATCTTACTGAGAATAATCTCTTTGTGCCACTGCAGTCTGCTTTTAGAAAATATCATTCCACAGAGACGGCTCTCACTAAAGTGGTGAATGATCTTCTGCTTACAATGGATTCGGACACCACTACGGTTCTGTTGCTGTTAGATCTCAGTGCTGCATTTGATACAGTGGATCATCATATTCTACTTGATAGGCTGGAGAATCATTTTGGGATTACTGGGAGTGCCCTTGCATGGCTGACGTCATACTTGACCAGTTGTTCTCACTGTGTTTTGTACAGTAACACTACCTCTAACCTTAGTGACATGAAATTTGGGGTTCCACAGGGGTCTGTCTTAGGCCCCCTGCTTTTCTCCCTTTATATAGCACCCATTGGGCACATATTGCGGCGTTTTAGGATTACCTTTCACTGCTATGCAGATGATACTTAGTTATACATGCCAATAACTGCTGGTAATCTCATTCACATAAAATCCTTAGAAGATTGCCTTGCAGCAGTGAGAAGTTGGATGTCTAGAAACTTCATACTTTTAAACTCTGATAAGACTGAAATGATGGTTCTTGGTCCAGTGAGACATCGGCATCAATTTGACCAGTTAACGCTCAGCCTTGGCTCGTGTGTCATACATCACACTGACAAAGTGAGGAACCTTGGGGTAATTTTTTATCCTTCGCTGTCCTTTGGCCTCCTTTCTTCTTTGTCTTTCGGCTGTTCCCGTTAGGGGTCGCCACAGCAGATCAATCATTTCCATCTCACCCTGTCCTCTGTATCTTCCTCTGTCACACCAACCACCTGCATGTCCTCTCTCAGCACATCCACGAACCTCCTCTTTGGTCTCCCTCTTCTTCTCCTGCCTGGTGGTTCCATCCTCAGCATCCTTCTCCCTATATACCCTGGGTCCCTCCTCTGCACATGTCCAAACCATCTCAATCTCGCCTCTCTGACTTTGTCTCCAAACCGTCCCACCTGAGCTGTCCCTCTGATATGTTCATTCCTAATCTTGTCCATTCTTGTCACTCCCAAAGAGAATCTCAACATCTTCAGCTCTGCCACCTCCAGCTCTGCCTCCTGTCTTTTTGTTAGTGCCACTGTCTCTAAACCATACAACATAGCTGGTCTCACTACTGTTTTGTAAACTTTCCCCTTCACTCTTGCTGATATTCTTCGGTCACAAATCACTCCTGCCACCTTTCTCCACCCACTCCACCCTGTCTGCACTCTCTTCTTCACCTCTCTACCACACTCTCCATTACTTTGAACAGTTGACCCCAAATATTTAAACTCATCTACTTTCACCACTTCTACTCCTTGTAACTGCACTATTCCACTGAGCTCCCTCTCATTCACACACATGTACTCAGTCTTGCTTCTACTGACTTTCATTCCCCTTCTCTCCAAAGCATATCTCCACTTCTCCAGACTAGACTCAACTTGCTCTCTACTCTCACTACACTCACTCAGTACAGATCACAGTGTCATCTGCAAACATCATAGTCCATGGGGACTCCTGTCTGATCTCATCTGTCAACCTGTCCATCACCACTGCAAACAAGAAAGGACTCAGAGCTGATCCTTGGTGTAATCCCACCTCCACCTTGAATGAGTCTGTCATTCCGACTGTGCATCTCACCGCTGTCACACTATTCTTGTACATGTCCTGCACTACCCTAACATACTTCTCTGCCACTCCAGACTTCCTCATACAATGCCACAACTCTTCTCTTGGCACCCTATCATAAGCTTTTTCTAAGTCCACAATCACACAGTGTAACTCTTTCTGTCCTTCTCTGTACTTTTCCAACAGTATTCTCAGAGCAAACATTGCATCTGTAGTGCTCTTTCTCGGCATGAAACCGTATTGCTGCTCACAGATCTTCACCTGTTTTCTAAGCCTAGCTTCTACTACTCTTTCCCATAACTTCATGCTGTGGCTGATCAGCTTTATGCCTCTGTAGTTACTGCAGCTCTGCACATCACCCTTGTTCTTGATAATAGGAACCAGCACACTTCGTCTCCACTCCTCAGGCATCCTCTCACTTTCCAAGATTTTATTAAACAATCTGGTTGGAAACTCTACTGCCATCTCTCCTAGACATTTCCATGCTTCCATTGGAATGTCATCTGGACCAACTGCCTTTCCACTCTTCATCCTCTTCATAGCAGCCCTCACTTCTTCCTTGCTAATCACTTTTACTTCCTGATTTACTCTCACCACATCATCCAGCCTTTTCTCTCGCTCATTTTCTTTATTCATCAACTCTTCAAAATATTCCCTCCACCTTCTCAGCACACACTCCTCACTTGTCAGCACATTACCATGTGCATCTTTTACCACCCTAACCTGCTGCACATCCTTTCCAGCTCTGTCCCTTTGTCTGGCCAATCGGTACAAGTCCTTTTCTCCTTCCTTACTATTCAACTTCTTGTACAGCTCGCAATATGCCTTTTCCTTTGCTTTTGCCACTTCTCTTCTCGCCTTACGCCGCATCTCCTTGTACTCCTGTCTACTTTCTTCATCTCTCCAACTATCCCAAAAATTTTTCGCCAACCTCTTTCTCCTTATGCTTTCCTGCACCTCTTCATTCCACCACCAAGTCTCCTTGTCTTCCTTCCACTGTCCAGATGTCATACCCAGTACTGCCCTAGCTGTCTCCCTCACCACATCTGCAGTACTTTTCCAGTTGTCCAAAATTGCTTCCCCTCCAACTAGTGCTTCTCTCACCTGCTCGCTAAATTTCACACAACAGTCTTCCTCCTTCAGCTTCCACCATCTGATCCTTTGTTGAGCTCTCACTCTCTTCTTCTTCTTTACCTCTAAAGTCATCCTACAAACAACCATCCTATGCTGTCTAGTGACACTCTCTCCTGCTACCACCTTACAGTCTGTGATTTCTTTTAGCTTGCATCTCCTATAAAGAATGTAGTCCACCTGTGTGCACCTTCCTCCACTCTTATATGTTACCCTGTGCTCCTCCCTTCTCTTAAAGTAGGTATTCACCACAGCCATTTCCATCCTTTTTGCAAAATCAACTACCATCTGTCCTTCCCCATTCCTATCCTTGATACCATATCTACCTATTACTTCCTCATCACCTGTTCCCTTCACCAACATGCCCATTGAAGTCTGCTCCTATCACCACTCTTTCATGCTTGGGCACACTCTCCACCACCTCATCTAACACACTCCAGAAATCTTCTTTCTCCTTCATCTCACAACCTACCTGTGGGGCATATGCTCCTGCTCTTACTTCCCTTCCACTTGGTCTCTTGCACACACAATATGTCTACCTTTCTCCTCTCCATCATATCAGCCAGCTCTCTCCCTTTACCAGTCATACTACCAACATTCAAAGTCCCCACTCTCATTTCCACCCTTCTAGTTTTCTTCTTCTCCCACTGTTCGTGGCAACGTTTTCCTCCTCTTCTTCGTCATCTTCGCCCAGCAGTAGCCCAATTTCCACCGGCACCCTGTTGGGCAATAGCACCGGTGGCGGACGTTGTTAACCCGAGCCGCGACCGATCCGGTATGGGAATTCGATTCTGAGACTGTATAGTTGGGTTGGCTTGTTTTACGCCGGATGCCCTTCCTGACGCAACCCTCCTCATTTATCCGGGCTTGGGACCGGCACTCAGAATGTACTGGCTGCACACCCCATGTGGCTGAGTTGTTGTCCTTTGGCCTCCACATTAGAAATATTACTAGGACTGCTTTCTTCCACCTGCGAAATATAGCAAAGATTCATCCCATCCTGTCTATGGCTGATGCTGAGACCCTGATCCATGCATTTATCTCTTCTAGATTGGACTACTGCAATGTTCTATTTTCTGGTTTACCGCAGTCGAGCATTAGGGGTCTCCAATTGGTTCAAAATGCTGCAGCCAGACTTTTGACACGAAGCAGAAATTTCGACCACATTACACCCATTTTGGCATCCCTTCACTGGCTTCCTGTCCCAGTGAGATCAGATTTTAAGGTTCTGCTACTAACCTATAAAATTATTCATGGACTGGCACCTCCCTACCTAGCTGACCTAATTAATCCTTACGTACCGGCCCGGGCTTTACGTTGTCAGGGTGCAGGACTACTTTGTGTTCCTAGGGTGAATAAGAAGTCTGCGGGTCACAGAGCTTTCTCTTATCGTGCCCCTGTTTTGTGGAATGATCTCCCTGCATCAATAAAACAGTCAGATTCTGTGGAGATTTTCAAGTCCAGACTTAAGACGCACTTATTTTCCCTTTCATATGGCTAGCATACTGGTACAGTTTTGTTTTACGCTTTGTACTCTTTTAATTCATGTTATTAGTAATTGGAGTGGGCCACGGCCTCAACTTTACCTAAATTCTGGGTCTTTTAGTGAAGTTTAGGGCTAGTGGCAGGCGATCACCTTAGTATTTCTCTGTTTTTCTTGTTGTTTAATGCTGGCAAATTATACAGTATTTTTTTGTCTTTCTGATGCCTGATTCTGTTTTTTCTGTTTAAGGTGCAGCTCCATCCAGAGATGGGAGTTGTATTTGTGTTGGCGACCCTCCTGTCCTGTGCGCCAATAGCATTTCTTGTATATTCATCCGTGAATTGTTCTGTAATTTATGTTTGTATCATGGCCCAAGCAGAGGGTCACCCCTTGTGGGTGTGTAAAAATAAAAGCACCTGCTTGCAGAATAATGCAGAAAAGACAAAAAGGTGTGTGTGTGTGTGTGTGTGTGTGTGTGTGTGTGTGTGTGTGTGTGTGTGTGTGTGTGTGTGTGTGTGCGCGCGAGCGCACGTGTGTGCCTGCATAGGTGCATCTGTATAACATCAAGCACAGACAAACGGGATAGAGCTGACATTTGTGTTTAGCTGTTCCTCGGCCTCCTTTCGCAGTAACGGTACTTGTAATAAGTGCAGCTTATTCGTAGCTTTGGAGGCCAGGCTGGGCGAATTGGAGACTCGGCTCCGCACCGTGGAAAATTCTACAGCTAACCAGGCCCCTGTAGTCGGTGCGGACCAAGGTGGCTTAGCCACCGTTAGTTCCCCCCTGGCGGATCCCGGGCAGTCGGGAAAGCAGGCCGACTGGGTGACTGTGAGGAGGAAGCGTAGCCCTAAACAGAAGCCCCGTGTACACCGTCAACCCGTGCACATCTCTAACCGTTTTTCCCCACTCGACGATACACTCGCCGAGGATCAAACTCTGGTTATTGGCGACTCTGTTTTGAGAAATGTGAAGTTAGCGACACCAGCAACCATTGTCAATTGTCTTCCGGGGGCCAGAGCAGGCGACATTGAAGGAAATTTGAAATTGCTGGCTAAGGCTAAGCGTAAATTTGGTAAGATTGTAATTCACGTCGGCAGTAATGACACTCGGTTACGCCAATCGGAGGTCACTAAAATTAACATTAAATCGGTGTGTAACTTTGCAAAAACAATGTCGGACTCTGTTGTTTTCTCTGGGCCCCTCCCCAATCGGACCGGGAGTGACATGTTTAGCCGCATGTTCTCCTTGAATTGCTGGCTGTCTGAGTGGTGTCCAAAAAATGAGGTGGGCTTCATTGATAATTGGCAAAGCTTCTGGGGAAAACCTGGTCTTGTTAGGAGAGACGGCATCCATCCCACTTTAGAGGGAGCAGCTCTCATTTCTAGAAATCTGGCCAATTTTCTTGGATCCTCCAAACTGTGACTGTCTAGCGTTGGGACCAGGAGGCAGAGCTGTGGTCTTATACACCTCTCTGCAGCTTCTCTCCCCCTGCCATCCCCTCATTACCCCATCCCCGTAGAGACGGTGCCTGCTTCCAGACCACCAATAACCAGCAAAAATCTATTTAAGCAAAAAAATTCAAAAAGAAAAAATAATATAGCACCTTCAACTGCACCACAGACTAAAACAGTTAAATGTGGTCTATTAAACATTAGGTCTCTCTCTTCTAAGTCCCTGTTGGTAAATGATAAAATAATTGATCAACGTATTGATTTATTCTGCCTAACAGAAACCTGGTTACAGCAGGATGAATATGTTAGTTTAAATGAGTCAACACCCCCGAGTCACACTAACTGTCAGAATGCTCGTAGTACGGGCCGGGGCGGAGGATTAGCAGCAATCTTCCATTCCAGCTTATTAATTAATCAAAAACCTAGACAGAGCTTTAATTCATTTGAAAGCTTGTCTCTTAGTCTTTTCCATCCAAATTGGAAGTCCCAAAAACCAATTTTATTTGTTATTATCTATCGTCCACCTGGTCGTTACTGTGAGTTTCTCTGTGAATTTTCAGACCTTCTGTCTGACTTAGTGCTTAGCTCAGATAAGATACTTATAGTGGGCGATTTTAACATCCACACAGATGCTGAGAATGACAGCCTCAACACTGCATTTAATCTATTATTAGACTCTATTGGCTTTGCTCAAAAAGTAAATGAGTCCACCCACCACTTTAATCATATCTTAGATCTTGTTTTGACTTATGGTATGGAAATAGAAGACTTAACAGTATTCCCTGAAAACTCCCTTCTGTCTGATCATTTTTTAATAACATTTACATTTACCCTGATGGACTACCCTGCAGTGGGGAATAAGTTTCATTACACTAGAAGTCTTTCAGAAAGCGCTGTAACTAGGTTTAAGGATATGATTCCTTCTTTATGTTCTCTATTGTCATATACCAACACAGAGCAGAGTAGCTACCTAAACTCTGTAAGGGAGTTAGAGTATCTCGTCAATAGTTTTACATCCTCATTGAAGACAACTTTGGATGCTGTAGCTCCTCTGAAAAAGAGAGCTTTAAATCAGAAGTGTCTGACTCCGTGGTATAACTCACAAACTCGTAGCTTAAAGCAGATAACCCGTAAGTTGGAGAGGAAATGGCGTCTCACTAATTTAGAAGATCTTCACTTAGCCTGGAAAAAGAGTTTGTTGCTCTATAAAAAAGCCCTCCGTAAAGCTAGGACATCTTTCTACTCATCACTAATTGAAGAAAATAAGAACAACCCCAGGTTTCTTTTCAGCACTGTAGCCAGGCTGACAAAGAGTCAGAGCTCTATTGAGCTGAGTATTCCATTAACTTTAACTAGTAATGACTTCATGACTTTCTTTGCTAACAAAATTTTGACTATTAGAGAAAAAATTACTCATAACCATCCCAAAGATGTATCGTTATCTTTGGCTGCTTTCAGTGATGCCGGTATTTGGTTAGACTGTTTCTCTCCGATTGTTCTGTCTGAGTTATTTTCATTAGTTACTTCATCCAAACCATCAACATGTTTATTAGACCCCATTCCTGCCAGGCTGCTCAAGGAAGTCCTACCATTATTTAATGCTTCAATCTTAAATATGATCAACTTATCTTTGTTAGTTGGCTATGTACCACAGGCTTTTAAGGTGGCAGTAATTAAACCATTACTTAAAAAGCCATCACTTGACCCAGCTATTTTAGCTAATTATAGGCCAATCTCCAACCTTCCTTTTCTCTCAAAGATTCTTGAGAGGGTAGTTGTAAAACAGCTAACTGATCACCTGCAGAGGAATGGTCTATTTGAAGAGGTTCAGTCAGGTTTTAGAATTCATCATAGTACAGAAACAGCATTAGTGAAGGTTACAAATGATCTTCTTATGGCTTCGGACAGTGGACTTATCTCTGTGCTTGTTCTGCTGGACCTCAGTGCTGCTTTTGATACTGTTGACCATAAAATTTTATTACAGAGATTAGAGCATGTCATAGGTATTAAAGGCACTGCGCTGCGGTGGTTTGAATCATATTTGTCTAATAGATTACAGTTTGTTCATGTAAATGGGGAATCTTCTTCACAGACTAAAGTTAATTATGGAGTTCCACAAGGTTCTGTGCTAGGACCAATTTTATTCACTTTATACATGCTTCCCTTAGGCAGTATTATTAGACGGTATTGCTTAAATTTTCATTGTTACGCAGATGATACCCAGCTTTATCTATCCATGAAGCCAGAGGACACACACCAATTAGCTAAACTGCAGGATTGTCTTACAGACATAAAGACATGGATGACCTCTAATTTCCTGCTTTTAAACTCAGATAAAACTGAAGTTATTGTACTTGGCCCCACAAATCTTAGAAGCATGGTGTCTAACCAGATCTTTACTCTGGATGGCATTTCCCTGACCTCTAGTAATACTGTGAGAAATCTTGGAGTCATTTTTGATCAGGATATGTCATTCAAAGCGCATATTAAACAAATATGTAGGACTGCCTTTTTGCATTTACGCAATATCTCTAAAATCAGAAAGGTCTTGTCTCAGAGTGATGCTGAAAAACTAATTCATGCATTTATTTCCTCTAGGCTGGACTATTGTAATTCTTTATTATCAGGTTGTCCTAAAAGTTCCCTAAAAAGCCTTCAGTTAATTCAAAATGCTGCAGCTAGAGTACTGACGGGGACTAGCAGGAGAGAGCATATCTCACCCGTGTTGGCCTCTCTTCATTGGCTTCCTGTTAATTCTAGAATAGAATTTAAAATTCTTCTTCTTACTTATAAGGTTTTGAATAATCAGGTCCCATCTTATCTCAGGGACCTCGTAGTACCATATCACCCTAATAGAGCGCTTCGCTCTCAGACTGCAGGCTTACTTGTAGTTCCTAGGGTTTGTAAGAGTAGAATGGGAGGCAGAGCCTTCAGCTTTCAGGCTCCTCTCCTGTGGAACCAGCTCCCAATTCAGATCAGGGAGACAGATACCCTCTCTACTTTTAAGATTAGGCTTAAAACTTTCCTTTTCGCTAAGGCTTATAGTTAGGGCTGGATCGGGTGACCCTGGACCATCCCTTGGTTATGTTGCTTTAGACGTAGACTGTGGGGGGGTTCCCATGATGCACTGTTTCTTTCTCTTTTTGCTCCGTATGCATCACTCTGCATTTAATCATTAGTGATCGATCTCTTTTTCCTGGTTCTTTCCCTCAGCCCCAACCAGTCTCAGCAGAGGACTGCCCCTCCCTGGGCCTGGTTCTGCTGGAGGTTTCTTCCTGTTAAAGGGGAGTTTTTCCTTCCCACTGTGGCCAAGTGCTTGCTCATAGGGGGTCGTTTTGACCGTTGGGGTTTTTCATAATTATTGTATGGCCTTGCCTTGCAATGTGGAGCGCCTTGGGGCAACTGTTTGTTGTGATTTGGCGCTATATAAAAAAAAAGTTGATTGATTGATTGATTGATTTGTGGTTTGGCATGCTTATGTATTTTGAGTCAAGCGATGAATGCCGCCAAAACGGAATGTTGGTAAGACTAATATTTTGAAGAAACCATGGAAATTAGCTACCAACTCTGAACAATGTACGTTGATAATTACATTCTGAACTCACACGCCAATCCAGCAGGAGTCAGTAAATCATCTATATATTTGAAGTAGGTGTGTGATTTTAGTAAGTAAGTAAGTAAGATTTTAGTAAGTTCAACGTAAGTACATAATATAATTGTAAATATGTTAAAAATACGTGGATAACACAAGAAAATGAAAACATTTATTTCCATTGTGGTCTATTTAAAAATCAAATGACAAAAAAGAATAATAAAATATAACAATAATAATATTGTGTATTTGATAAGAAGGACCTAAAACAATTTATAAATACATTAAGACAGTAAAATAACATAAAAAATACAGTAGTGTTCAGAATAATAGTAGTGCTATGTGACTAAAAAGATTAATCCAATTTGTTATTGTTACATGGGAAACAAGGTACCAGTAGATTTAGTAGATTCTCACAAATCCAACAAGACCAAGCTTTCATGATATGCACACTCTTAAGGCTATGAAACTGGGCTATTAGTAAAAAAAAAAAAGTAGAAAAGGGGGTGTTCACAATAATAGTAGTGTGGCATTCAGTCAGTGAGTTTGGCAATTTTGTGGAACAAACAGGTGTGAATCAGGTGTCCTCTATTTAAGGATGAAGCCAGCACCTGTTGAACATGCTTTTCTCTTTGAAAACCTGAGGAAAATGGGACGTTCAAGACATTGTTCAGAAGAACAGCGTAGTTTGATTAAAAAGTTGATTGGAGAGGGGAAAACTTATACGTAGGTGCAAAAAATTATAGGCTGTTCATCTACAATGATCTCTAATGCTTTAAAATGGACAAAAAAAAAAAAAAAACAGAGACACATGGAAAAAAACGGAAAACAACCATCAAAATGGATAGAAGAATAACCAGAATGGCAAAGGCTCACCCATTGATCAGCTCCAGGATGATCAAACACAGTCTGGAGTTACCTGTAAGTGCTGTGACAGTTAGAAGACGCCTGTGTGAAGCTAATTTATTTGCAAGAATCTCCCGCAAAGTCCCTCTGTTAAATAAAAGAAGTGCAGAAGAGGTTACAATTTGCCAAAGAACACAACTGGCCTAAAGACAAATGGAGGAATATTTTGTGGACTGATGAGAGTAAAATTGTTCTTTTTGGGTCCCAGGGCCACAGACAGTTTGTGAGATGACCCCCAAACTCTGAATTCAAGCCACAGTTCACAGTGAAGACAGTGAAGCATGGTGGTGCAAGCATCATGATATGGGCATGTTTCTCCTACTATGGTGTTGGGCCTATATATTGCATACCAGGTATCATGGATCAGTTTGGATATGTCAAAATACTTGAAGAGGTCATGTTGCCTTATGCTGAAGAGGACATGCCTTTGAAATGGGTGTTTCAACAAGACAGTGACCCCAAGCACACTAGTAAACGAGCAAAATCTTGGTTCCAAACCAACAAAATTAATGCCTCGCAGATGTGAAGAAATCATGAAAAACTGTGGTTATAAAACTAAATACTAGTTTAGTGATTCACAGGATTGTTAAAAAAGCAGTTTGAACATAATAGTTTTGAGTTTGTAGTGTCAACAGCAGATGCTACTATTATTCTGAACACTACTGTACAAAATTAACAGGAAATAAAAGGGTTGAGTTCTTCTGTTGAGGTCTAAGGTTCTAAAAACATTCTGGACTCACACGTCATTCCAACTCATAGACACTTTGTGCAATGCATTACCACCTTTGAAAAATGTCAGCTACCTATTTTATAAACACAACCGAATCTAGAGCCCGTGGCTCCCCACAGACAACACGCAAGTTTAAAGCTGTATCACCATTAGCACCAGCTTTCAAATTCCACATGTGAAATCTGTTATTTCACGGCATACACAGCAGCCGTGCAGTTTCATATGATTGATATTGTGATCCAGTGTATCAAAGTCCAAGATGGTCTCGAAAACAGCAGCTGACCACGAGGGTTCATCAACATGCATTGAAGTTTTCTACAACCAGCGACACACCAGAAAACCCGTAATTCAAACAAATAGACCCCTGTGGTTCTGTGGTCTTAAGTGGGCTTAGGATCACATGACTGCACAGGAGATGTGTTTACTGACAGTGGCATGAACTCAGCGTGCTGCCTGTAAACCCGCTGTGTTCACGGCGGGTCTGTGACATGCTGACCTGTTTGTTAATAAACCGCACACGTCTCGTCAGTCAACAGTTCCCGCTGGCTCCTCTATTGATCTGTTGCTGCCTGTTTGCTCACTGGGACTCACTGTGAATTTGTCATGAAGGTGACTAAGCTTCATGTATACTCTGGACGTCTCAGCCTGCTGACTGAGCTGGAAGCAGACACACTCGTCCCTTTTAGAGTTTCAATACTTGCATCTTTTTGTGGGCTGTTAATATGTATATGTCACGGACATGAACGAGTGAAGCTCTTCAGCATCTCACCATGTCATTTAGGTCCTTCAGACTTTTTTTGTGTAAATGCTTCAGGGGAGCATTAGCATGGCTAAAACTTTTCAGCTTCTGGGGGTGCTCCGCCAAACCCATACCCCCCACCTTTTTAAGCATTTTTCTTTTGTTGCCTTTCAGCTGACCCCCTAATTGCAGCACTCTTAACCCCCTGCCACTTTAAGCATTTTTTTTTTTTACTGGAGATGTAAGTTAATATTCAAAGTTTTCAGCTAGTTGACAGTAGGGCTGTACAATATGAACAAATTATTGTATCTCAATATTGTCATATCAATATGATATACGATATGACTATGATTTGACACAAAGTGCAGCAACAGTGAAAATTAAACCTTCTTAAACAAAACAGTAATAATCCAACACTCATTTTACACTCATCATAAGGTTAGGATACTGTCCTCCAAAAGTATTGGAACACTTGGAATTTCACACATTTTAATTAGTTTATGTCATTTTAAATACAAGAAATACAAAAAAAAAATAGAGAATAAAAATTTCTAAAATGATCTTCCTCAAACTCAAACTGAAAGCAAATCTCTAAAACTTGATAAAACCTGTAAATAATAATCAGTTTTATTGTCAGTTTTCTTTAGACAAGTCATGGGGGTGGAAACATGAACATTTCCAAGTCAGAATATGTCTTGGACTTTATTTACATCAATTATGAAGAAATACAAAAGTTTCTTTCACCAAAACATCAAATCTAGTCTTTCATCTCAAATGTATTTTCTGTCAAATTGTAGCTGAACATTCAGGTCTTCTTTTAAAGAAAATCCTCCTCTACACCACTTCATCAGGAAGCTGGATTTTAGATTTTTAATTCATTTATATCAAGTTGTAGAGATTTGCTTTCAGTTTGAGTTAAGGAAGATAATTAAAAAAATGTATTTGAAATGGAATAAACAAATGAAAATGTGTGAAATACCAAGTGTTCCAATACTTTTGAGATCAACTGAGAAACACTGAGGAGCAGCATCTTACATCTCATATACTTGTATAGTGCAGCATATAAGAGAATATTTAGAGTGGAGTCCTGCAAATGGTGATACAAACATCATATTTGGCACAAATAATCCATAGATGTGAACTCTTTTGAAAAAAACTGATTGGCCACTTGAATATTCAATAGGCAACCAGGTAGGGGTCAACTGAAGAATTACACAGGGGTCAAAATTAAAAGAGGCTCCAATCATATAGAAAACTACACCACATTATTTTCCTGATCATAAAGATTCCAGAAAGGTATAGTTTGGACTATCTATGACTGAATGTTATGGAGTTATGAGGTAAAAGCAGCAAGAATGGTGACAAAGGTCAGTTTCAGTTTGTACAAGGGTCAAAAGTTAAAGTTGCTCCAATTTTGGTTCAAAACGATGCATTACTGGATGAGTTAATCGGGTTTTAAAAAGTAACAAATTGCATCATGTTTCATGCTACAATTCATGTTACAGGTAACATATGTCACATGTCATAGAATGCAATGGGCATTGACCTTGTTTGACCTTTACTCTGGAGACCAAGCATTCAGCACTGTCAAAACTATTCCATTTATTAATCCCATTAACTCAACCAATAATTTGCATCACTTTTTTACCAAAATTAGAGCAACTCTCGTTACAAACTGAAATTGACCTTTGTCATCATTCTTGCTGTTTTTACCCCAAAACTCCATAACATTCAGTCACAGGGAGTTCAAACTATACCTTTTTGGAATCTTTATAATCAAACAAGTAACGTGATGTAGTTTTCGATTTGATTGGAGCATTTTTAAATTTTGACCCGTGTGTAATTCTTCGATTTGACCCCTACCTGGCCGCCTATTGAAAATTCAAGTGGCCAGTCATTTTTTTTTTTAAGTATAGTTTCTAAGGTGTATTTGTGCTGAATTTGATGCTTTTGAAGGATTGTTTATCTGCTGCACTAATAAGCCAACAGAGCGTGAACCAGCTGCTGTCTGTTAGCTTAAACATGTGTATATAAGACCCCCCGAATTAAAGGAGAAATGCTGCTTTTAACAACCTGGACCTCATTTCTGGCATAAAATATGGTCATTTACTCATCAATGTTTGGTGTGATGAGAAGTCCATAGTTCAAACGACGTGTTCAGTTCAAATCTGAAGTAAACATTTTTCAGCTTCTTCTAAGGTAGATTAGAACTTTTTGTGGTACACAGCACCACCTACTGGACAGGAGGAACCTAGCAGTCAATGTGACTCACAAAATTCAAAATGCAGCTGTTTTCAACCAGATGTGTGGTGCCATGACATGTCAGTCATCTGTGTCCAATCAGATTTCAGGGGAGTCCAGTGAAACCCCAGCCCCTGCTCTCGCTCCACCCATACCAGGAAGTGTTCAATATTTGACATTTCCTGTTTCACTGTGACTGAAAACTTGGCACTTCCTGTTTGAGTGTGAGCTTGCCACTGAGTTCCCGCGAGATTCCATGGGATCTCGTCTGTCAATTCAGGAAGTGTTTGACAGTTGATATTTCCTGTTTCACTGTGGATTAAGAATTAGGCACTTCCTGTTTGGGCCACAGTACCATGAGTGAGCTTCGCACTGCTGCACGTCGCTTCGCTTGTGTTAACATTCCTGACTGAGGACTCATACATCTACATTAATACTCTTCGCAACCACATGTATGTATGTTTGAAGCCTCCTGATTTGTTGTGTAGCAACATGCCATGTCACGGGAAGTCTGCAATCAGGTGAGGCAGGTGATGCTGTGCCTCACCTGTCATCATGGAAAGAAAAAAAAAATGTAAAATGAAAAAATAAATTAAATGGTTATATTTATCCAGTGATTTGCACTATAAAGTTATTTTCCTTTTAACTTCACCAGTTTAGATTATTTTTTAGTCCAAATCGCTGAATTTTCACATTTGCTGTTCAAATACTGAGCAGAGACGTGCGCTGAGGCAGCAGCCAGCTGTGCCTCATCTTGGATTGTTCAATCACTGGGCTAACTGCTGGCACGCTGTGCATTCAGACTGTCTCACTGTCTCTCTGTATGTCACCATTAAAACGGGCCAACACTTTGGCTGTATGAACATAAATTCCATAGATTAGCTGATGTACACAATGTGGCAGGGGTGGTGGCCAAGTGGTTAATTTGCTTGGTTTCAGTGCAGAAAATCCGGGTTCAGATCCCACCCCTGCCTCATTTCTCCATGTCATGTGGAGTTGCGTCAGGAAGGGCATCTGGCGTAAAACCTGTGCCAATTCAACATGCAGATCCACCTTGGATTTGCTGTGGCGACCCTGAGTGCAAACAAGGGAGCAGCTGGAGGGACTTACTAGCTGATGTACATAATGTACAGTGTTTTTTGTCAACAGCTGTGTGTGTAATGTGTTTCGTGTGCTGAGCGATCAGAAAACGGCTGCAAAAATGCACAAAATGAGGCACGCAGTTCTCCTGCCTCATGTTAGGGGGCACTAGTGAACATAGGGATTCTTCCTGCAGCAACTCCTCAGCTGCAGAATAAGTGACAGCAAGCGACAAAAGCAGCCGTTCATTTATTTTTTCCTCTCACCTGACCTTTAGTTTCAGAATGGAGCATTACAGATACAAACTGAAACAATTTTCTAAACTGGACTTACAATCGAAGCAGGAGGTAATAATTAAAGGACGACCAACACTGGAGCTAAAAGGTTTGCTACAAACTGCGGTACAGAAGAGCTGCTCTTTTCAAACGGAGTGGGACACAATAAAAGGCTCTCTGTGTGGATGTCCAGCAAGAAACAAACTTTTTTTTTCTTTTGCTTTTCCGGGTTTCTTTTTTCTACTTGTGACAATGGATGGGATATTGTGACCTGAACAACTCTCATCAAACACGAGCAGTCGACCGCTCACATTTAAGGGTGATTCTTAGACTACGGGCACTTATGTCCTTTGATCATATTGTATGAAAAACAGAAAAAAGGGGAAATTTCACACTTTAATAGTTATCTTTACAATGAAAGTGTGTTAAGAAATTTGTTCTAGTAGTCTATGATGACTTTTTCACCTTTTTTCAGCATCATTATATGCAAATTTTGCCGTTTTGTGCTTGTCCCACACCCAGACTTTTCAATCAATCAATCAATCAACATTTATTTATAAAGTGCTTTACAGCACCGACTGGTGTCCAAAGTGCTTAACATTAAAAACACAAATTTACAAAATAAAACACATATAAAATAAAATTTTAAAACAACACATAAAAAAAGAACATAAAAATAACAGAACATGTCACCTCCCCACTAAGTGTTAAAAGCCAGTTTAAATAAATAAGTCTTTAACTTAGATTTAAAAAGTGCTAGGTCAGGAATAGTACGTAACTCAAGAGGTAGCTCATTCCACAGTCTGGGGCCAGCTACCGCGAAAGCATGATCACCCCAGCGTTTATATCTTGACCTTGGAACATCTAAGTAAAGCTGGCCAGACGCCCTTAACGTCCTACTGTAGGTGCGCAAAGTTAAAATTTCAGACAAGTAGGGAGGTGCAAGGCCATAAATAGCTTTAAAAACAAACATTAAAATTTTAAAATCAATTCTAAAACGAACTGGAAGCCAGTGGAGTGAGTATAGGATAGGCGCAATATGCTCACGTCTAGAAGTGTTTGTCAAAAGACGAGCAGCAGCATTCTGATAAAATGATAAAAATGAATGGTAAAGAAACGTTTTTTCTAATGTTTTAAAATATCTCTGAATAAAATATCAGTAAAATAATCAAAAATAATTGGGGTATTCAATGTCATACAACTGTTGTGATTTTTTTAAACAAAATGTAGTTGTCCCACACTATTGCCGTAATTTCCACCACAACACTGTAATGTCCCTTTAAACAGTTTGTATGAAAGATTGTTTGGGTAGTTTCTATGGAGATAAACAGTGACATCAGAGCACATGTATATAGCGCCAAATCACAACAAACAGTTGCCCCAAGGCGCTTTATATTGTAAGGCAATGGTGTGGTGGAAATTATATTTACAAGGCCAATAGTGCCAGTAGTTAAAGAATCACCCTTAAAGCCAGAAAAGAATGAAAACATGGAGTCTGAACAGGACTGATGAAGGATGACTTTCTTCCCTGGCAGTGATCTCCACTGTGACAGAGAGACTTTTAAAACTGAAGGAAGATAAGGAAAACTTCTTCAAGCAAGTCATCAATGCTTGTGTTCAGAAGGAGCGGCACATGGACTTCATTTATAAGTAAAGGTAAGAGCATGATAATTTTTTTTAGAGGTGCACCGATCGATCGGCCACCGATCATTATCGGCCGATCACGCCTTGATCGGTTTGATCGGTGATCGGCAAAAAGGACCGATCACAACAGTGCAGGCAGTAACGCAGGGAGTGCTTGGTGTGTTTGTCAGGAAAATGATAATTTCTCTACATTGATTACAGACCCTGCAGCATGTCCGTGATCAACTTTTCTGCAGCGCGGCTTTGCTCTGAACCTTGAACCAATCGAACCAGTGGTTCGCAGATTGAAGCAATGTTTCAAGCCTGTTGCTTCGTTTATACGGCAACTGCAAGCGCCTTGGGGCAACTGTTTGTTGTGATTTGGCGCTATATAAAAAAATTGATTGATTGATTGATACTTTCTGCTTAATTTTCCCCCACTAAAACCCTAAAGAGCATACGTCTGTGAGTATTATTTACCTTTTCTATGTTAAACTGACCTGTTATGGTCTTCTGAAACAGTTGATGTATTTTATAACGTAAAAACGGGAGCGATGCTAACGTGTTAGCATGTCTATGGCATTTTCAATGTTAAAAGTTAGCATTACGCATTTGCAGCTGTCATCACATTCGGGTGCATTTGTTTTCAAATTGTAATATTTCTTAAATTTATTTTTGTTTATATATTAATTTATTATTATTTTGGGCATGATCCAAATACACTCAACAAAAATATAAACGCAACACTTTTGGTTTTGCTCCCATTTTGTATGAGATGAACTCAAAGATCTAAAACTTTTTCCACATACACAATATCACCATTTCCCTCAAATATTGTTCACAAACCAGTCTAAATCTGTGATAGTGAGCACTTCTCCTTTGCTGAGATAATCCATCCCACCTCACAGGTGTGCCATATCAAGATGCTGATTAGACACCATGATTAGTGCACAGGTGTGCCTTAGACTGCCCACAATAAAATGCCACTCTGAAAGGTGCAGTTTTGTTTTATTGGGGGGGATACCAGTCAGTATCTGGTGTGACCACCATTTGCCTCATGCAGTGCCTCACATCTCCTTCACATAGAGTTGATCAGTTTTTGCATTTACGCAATATCTCTAAAATCAGAAAGGTCTTGTCTCAGAGTGATGCTGAAAAACTAATTCATGCATTTATTTCCTCTAGGCTGGACTATTGTAATTCATTATTATCAGGTTGTCCTAAAAGTTCCCTAAAAAGCCTTCAGTTAATTCAAAATGCTGCAGCTAGAGTACTAACGGGGACTAGAAGGAGAGAGCATATCTCACCCATATTGGCCTCTCTTCATTGGCTTCCTGTTAATTCTAGAATAGAATTTAAAATTCTTCTTCTTACTTATAAGGTTTTGAATAATCAGGTCCCATCTTATCTTAGGGACCTCGTAGTACCATATCACCCCAATAGAGCGCTTCGCTCTCAGACTGCAGGCTTACTTGTAGTTCCTAGGGTTTGTAAGAGTAGAATGGGAGGCAGAGCCTTCAGCTTTCAGGCTCCTCTCCTGTGGAACCAGCTCCCAATTCAGATCAGGGAGACAGATACCCTCTCTACTTTTAAGATTAGGCTTAAAACTTTCCTTTTTGCTAAAGCTTATAGTTAGGGCTGGATCAGGTGACCCTGAACCATCCCTTAGTTATGCTGCTATAGACGTAGACTTCTGGGGGGTTCCCATGATGCACTGTTTCTTTCTCTTTTTGCTCTGTATGCACCACTCTGCATTTAATCATTAGTGATCGATCTCTGCTCCCCTCCAGCATGTCTTTTTCCTGGTTCTCTCCCTCAGCCCCAACCAGTCCTAGCAGAAGACTGCCCCTCCCTGAGCCTGGTTCTGCTGGAGGTTTCTTCCTGTTAAAAGGGAGTTTTTCCTTCCCACTGTAGCCAAGTGCTTGCTCACAGGGGGTCGTTTTGACCGTTGGGGTTTTACATAATTATTGTATGGCCTTGCCTTACAATATAAAGCGCCTTGGGGCAACTGTTTGTTGTGATTTGGCGCTATATAAAAAATTGATTGATTGATTGATTGATCAGGTTGTCAATTGTGACCTGTGGAATGTTGGTCCACTCCTCTTCAATGGCTGTGCGAAGTTGCTGGGTATTGGCAGGAACTGGTACACGCTGTCGTATACGCCGGTCCAGAGCATCCCAAATATGCTCAATGGGTGACATGTCCGGTGAGTATGCCGGTCATGCAAGAACTGGGACATTTTCAGGTCCAAGAATTGTGTACAGATCCTTGCAACATGGGGCCGTGCATTATCCTGCTGCAACATGAGGTGATGTTCTTGGATGTATGGCACAACAATGGGCCTCAGGATCTCGTCACGGTATCTCTGTGCATTCAAAATGCCATCAATAAAATGCACCTGTGTTCTTCGTCCATAACAGATGCCTGCCCCACCGCCACCATGGGCCACTCGATCCACAACATTGACATCAGAAAACCGCTCACCCACACGACACCACACACGCTGTCTGCCATCTGCCCTGGACAGTGTGAACCGGGATTCATCCGTGAAGAGAACACCTCTCCAACGTGCCAAATGCCAGAGAATGTGAGCATTTGCCCACTCAAGTCGGTTACGACGACGAACTGGAGTCAGGTCGAGACCCTGATGAGGACGACGAGCATGCAGATGAGCTTCCCTGAGACGGTTTCTGACAGTTTGTGCAGAAATTCTTTGGTTATGCAAACCGATTGTTTCAGCAGCTGTCCGAGTGGCTGGTCTCAGACGATCTTGGAGGTGAACATGCTGGATGTGGAGGTCCTGGGCTGGTGTGGTTACACGTGGTCTGCGGTTGTGAGGCTGGTTGGATGTACTGCCAAATTCTCTGAAACACCTTTGGAGACGGCTTATGGTAGAGAAATTAACATTCAATACACGAGCAACAGCTCTGGTTGACATTCCTGCTGTCAGCATGCCAATTGCACGCTCCCTCAAATCTTGCGACATCTGTGGCATTGTGCTGTGTGATAAAACTGCACCTTGCAGAGTGGCCTTTTATTGTGGGCAGTCTAAGGCACACCTGTGCACTAATCATGGTGTCTAATCAGCATCTTGGTATGGCACACCTGTGAGGTGGGATGGATTATATATAAAAAAAATTGATTGATTGATTGATTGATTGATTATCTCAGCAAAGGAGAAGTGCTCACTATCACAGATTTAGACTGGTTTGTGAACAATATTTGAGGGAAATGGTGATATTGTGTATGTGGAAAAAGTTTTAGATCTTTGAGTTCATCTCATACAAAATGGGAGCAAAACCAAAAGTGTTGCATTTATATTTTTGTTGAGTGTATGTACTTGATCGGTATCGGCCGATCAAAATTTCGGTGATCGGCCTAAAAAATCCTGATCGGTGCACCTCTAATTTTTTTTAAATGTGCTTTTAATGTATGATGGTCTAGTGGTTAAGGCATTAGGCTTGAGACCAGAAGATCCTTGGTTCAAATTCCAGCCTGACTGGAAAATCACTAAGGGTCCTTGGGCAAGGTCTTTAATCTCCTATTGCTCCCGGGGTGTAGTGACCACCTTGTATGGCAGCACCCTCACATCGGGGTGAATGTGAAGCATTATTGTAAAGTGCTTTTCCATCTGATGCAGATGGAAAAGCGCTATATAAATGCAGTCCATTTATCAATGTTGATATCGATATTGTTCAATACTGGTGTAATGAGACCGATACTTTAATTTCAGTTTCTCTCCTGTATGCACTACTGCAGTTAGAAAAGCAATTATTATTATTATTGGTTCATTCATTCATTCATCTTCTACCGCTTAGTCCAATTAAGGGTCGCGGGGGGCTGGAGCCTATCTCAACAGTCATAGAGCGCGAGGCAGGGTACACCCAGGACAGGACTCCAGTCTGTCGCAGGGCCACAAATAGACAAACAAACACAAACACACCCACACACACACACCTACGGACAATTTTTGAAAGAGTCCAATCCACCTAACCCGGATGTCTTTGGATGTGGGAGGAAACCGGAGCACACGGAGGAAACCCACGCAAACACGGGGAGAACATGCAAACTCCACACAAAAAGGCCACGGGAATTGAACGCACGACCTTCTCGCTGTGAGGCAACAGTGCTAACCACTAATCCACCGTGCTGCCTATTATTATTGGTTGTGGAGTGATAATTTTGTACACTTTGTATATTTAAGAAAAAATCCAGAAAAACATGCAAATAAAAGACATAAATAAAATTGAGAGATTTTTATTTATTTTTTGTCTTTTAGTTTCTGAACTCTCTACCTGAACTGCATTTTGTATCCAGAGTTATAGTTTCTTCATGAAGTGTTATAGAGGAGGATTTTCTTTAAAAAAAAAAGACCTGAAAGTTTGGCAACAAATTACCAGACTGTACATCTGAGATGCAAGCCTGGATTTGATCTGTTTTGGTGAAAGAATATTCTTCTCTGCTCTACTGCACTATGAAGCTAAGAGTGGTGATGCAAAATGCAAAACTTGCACTGTGCATAATTTCTCCAATCACAGCCACAGAAGCCTGTAACTTCTTCTGGGTTGTCTGGGTGTCTTGGTGGCTTTCCTCACTCTTCTCCTTCTTGCACAGTCACTCAGTTTTTGAGAACTGTCTACTCCACACAGTTTTACTATAGAGTGTCATACTGTTTGTATTTCTTTGTAACTGACATAAATAAAGTCCAAGACATATTCAGTGGCAGCTTCACCATCAGAGAGCCTCGTCCACAAAAAAGTCCAAGCTGTCATTGATGTAAAAGGGGACAACATATGGTATGAAGAACAGGGGGATGTAAACTTTTGATCAGGGTCATTTGGGCCATTTCTGTTGTCATGATGACTTAAAAAGAGGAAACACAGTTGTTTGACAATAAATGGCTTCACACAACCACTAACCATGAGGGAAAAAACTTTTTGTGTTATCATTTATATTCTCTGAATATAAATGGGCCAAAAAAACCAAAAGTTCTGCCCGGGTATGTAAACTACGTATGTATATGTGTGTATATAAACAAAATGTGAATTTTTGTAGAACAAATTGTTTTTGAGATCAAATATATGACGAGTGCTAAATTGGGTTTTTTCAAACTGTTGTGTGTCGGTTTGCTGGTGATTTACTAAGAAGTGCACACAGATGGTAACGTGATGAGACAGCAGTTTGTAAATGAGGATTTTACATGTTCATGACCATAAAATGAAATTCAATCAGCCACATGCAGCAAACAATTAATTATTGTTGTATGTAACCTAGTGAATAATTATACTGCGTTCTGCAAGTGGAACACACAGAGGATTGTTCTACACACATAAAACCGCTCACAGCAGCCATGATCATCCCACACAAACGCCGAGACGCGCATGTGTGTTTCTCTGCATGCGTTTTTGTTGCAGACAAAGTGTGACACATCTTTGAGGACAAACCTAATTAACTGGATTTGTTTCTGTGTAGGCTCGCAGTTGTCCAGGTGGTTTGACTCTTGTCTCTACAAGAGTCAAGACAGAAGTCAGACTACCAGAGCAAGGAATTTTAGCTGAGGAAGCTTCTGTGATTTGAAGCGAAACGTCCTCACGTCAAGCAACCCAGTCCAGTCGAAGATTCAAGCTTGTCTACTAATTAACTGGAATTTGAGTTTTCCAAACATGATTTTGTTCGTATCTGACTTCCTCGTCTGAGATATACACAGTCAGCAAGGAGATGTTTTTTTTTCTATTCTCTAAATGTATGTGAATCCATATGGATTCGTCAAAGTCTTGATTCTCCTGCCATCAGATGCCGCTTGGTGGAAACAGCGGTAGCTTGACCAGTGGGGGCGGCTGGATGTGTGTACATCGATCTCCACCTCGACCCATTTACATCCACAATACTTTGGTTTCACTTCAACAGTCACTGTATTATGAGAGTGACGGAATTCTACCAGACTTTCCAATTCAGTCACTGACCCTCTAACATGTCTGCATTAATGTCTGGACACATTTCAAATGCTTGTCTCCAACAGATGTGCTACAACATACAGATGCTCTCTTTACATTCTGCCTTCCATTTTCTGATGTCTTTCTGGCCAGATTGAGCTTTTCATTGCTCCTGGTGTCCTCTGGCTTCCTGTTTGTGACTTGCTTCACTTTATAGTTTTCTTTTGTAATTATGCTGTTTCAAAGTGTAATCTTGTTCAAACAAAATGTCTTCAATCTTGTCTGCAGCTGATCCTGGCTGCCTTTTGATTTTTTTTCCTACCAATGTGAATAAACTCACACTCACTCATCGCTCATCTTCACCTGCTATTCCGGGATCGGGTCATGGGGGCAGCAGCGCCAGCAGGGGACCAAAACCGAACACAAAGGAAGGAGAAAAGAACTTGTACCAACTGGCCAGACAAAGGGACTAAACTAGAAAGGATGTGACACAGGGTAACTTCACAAAGGACACAGATGGAAATGTGATGACAAGAGGGGAGAGTGTTGAGAAGCTGGAAGGAGTATTTTGAAGAGGTGGTGAGTGGAAAAAATAGGGACACAGAAGACTGAATGATGTGGAGAAAGTAAATCAGGAATTGCAATGGATTAGTAAGGCTGAAACGTGGAAAGGCAGTTGGGCCCGATGACATTCCAGTGGAGGCATGTTTAGGAGAGATGGCAGTGGAGTTTCCAACCAGAAAAGCCATATTGCGAGGTGTAGAAGAAGTTAAATACAACCCTAATTCCAATGAAGTTTGGACGTTGTGTAAAATGTAAATAAAAACAGAATACAATGATTTACAAATCCTCTTCAACCTATATTCAATTGAATACACCACAAAGACAAGATATTTAATGTACAAACTGATAAACTTTATTGTTTTTGTGCAAATATTTGCTCATTTTGAAATGGATGCCTGCAACACGTTTAAAAAAAGCTGGGACAGTGGTATGTTTACCACTGTGTTACATCACCTTTCCTTCTAACAACACTCAATAAGCGTTTGTGAACTGAGGACACTAATTGTTGAAGCTTTGTACGTTGAATTTTTTCCCATTCTTGCTTGATGTACGACTTCAGTTGTTCAACAGTCCGGGGTCTCCGTTGTCGTATTTTGCGTAATGTGCCACACATTTTCAAAGGGCGACAGGTCTGGACTGCAGGCAGACCAGTCTAGTACCCGCACTCTTTTACTACGAAGCCACGCTGTTGTAACACGTGCAGAATATGGCTTGGCATTGTCTTGCTGAAATAAGCAGGGACGTCCCTGAAAAAGACGTTGCTTGGATGGCAGCATGTGTTGCTCCAAAACCTGGATGTACCTTTCAGCATTGATGGTGCCATCAGAGATGTGTAAGTTGTCCATGCCATGGGCATTAACACACCCCCCATACCAAGATCCTTTTACACAATGATGTCAGTTTTTAATGCAGTGCTGCCTCAGCGATTGAAGGTCACGGGCATTCAATGTAGGTTTTCAGCCTTGCTGCTTAGATGTAGAAAGTTCTCCAGATTCTCTGAATCTTCTGATTATATTATGGACTGTAGATGATGGAATCACTAAATTCCTTGCAATTGAACGTTAAGAAACATTGTTCTTAAACTGTTATTTTTCAAGCAGTTGTTCACAAAGTGGTTATCCTCACCATCTTTGCTTGTGAACAGCTGAGCCTTTTGGGGATGCTCCTTTTATACCCAATCATGACACTCACCTGTTTCCAATTAGGTGTTCCTTGAGCATTTGAGCAACTTTCCCAGTGTTTTGTTTTTGAAATGTGTTGCAGGTATCATTTCAAAATGAGCAAATATTTGCACAAAATCAGTTTGAACATTAAATATCTTGTCTTTGTGGTGTATTCAATTGGATATAGGTTGAAGAGGATTTGTAAATCATTGTATTCTGTTTTTATTTACATTTTACACAACATCCCAACTTCATTGGAATTGGGGTTGAAGTAAGGAAGGAGAAAAAGACGTGTACCAATTGGCCAAACAAAGGGACCAAAGCTGAAAAGGATGTGCAGCAGGTTAGGGTGGTAAAAGATGCAGATGGTAATGTACTGTCAAGTGAGGAGAGTGTGTGAGAGGTGGAGGGAATATTTTGGGGAGCTGATGAATGAAGTAAATGAGAGAGAAAAAAGGCTGGATGATGTGGTGAGAATAAATCAGGAAGTGCAAGAGATTAGTAAGGATGAAGTGAAGGCAGCTATGAAGAGGCTGAAGAGTGGAAAGGCAGTTGGTCCAGATGGCATTCCAGTGGAGGCATGGAAATGTCTAGGAAAGATGGCAGTGGAGTTTCCAACCAGATTGTTTAATAAAATTTTGGAAAGTGAGAGGATGCCTGAGGACAGTGGTGGGCACAGTTCTGATAATCCGATAACCGATAATTAACGAAGATAATGTTTTCATTATCGGATTATCTTTTCAGATAACTTTGAAAACCATTATCGGACTAATTATCTTCCGATAAATTTTTGTCAGATAATTTTTAGAACGACTGGCAGAACCCTCTGTCAGCAAGGTCTTCAACTCCCACCTCCGGGAGAGCTTCTCCCAGATCCTGGGGGAGGTTGGAGACATGGAGTCCGAGTGGACCATGTTCTCCACCTCCATTGTCGATGCGGCCGCTTGTAGCTGTGGTCACAAGGTCTGTTGCAGCGGCAATCCCCGAACCCGGTGGTGGACGCCGGAAGTAAGGGATGCCGTCAAGCTGAAGAAGGAGTCCTACTTATCTTTGTTGGTAGGTGGGACCCCGGAGGCAGCTGACAGGTACTGGCAGGCCAAGCGTGCCGCAGCCCGTGCGGTCGCACAGGCAAAAACTCGGGTCTGGGAGGAGTTCAGGGAGGCCATGGAGGAGGACTATCGGTCGGCCTCGAAGAGATTCTGGCAAACCGTCCGACGCCTCAGGAGGCGGAAGCAGCTCTCCACCAGCACTGTTTATGGTGCGGGTGGGGAGCTGTTGACCCTGACTGGGGATGTTGTCGGGCGGTGGAAGGAATACTTCGAGGATCTCCTCAATCCCATCGTCACGTCTTCCGAAGAGGAAGCACAGACTTGGGACTCAGAGGCGGACTCATCCATTACCCAGGCCACAGTCACCGAGGTGGTTAGAAAGCTCCTCGGTGGCAAGGCTCCTGGGGTGGATGAAATCCGTCCTGAGTACCTTAAGTCTCTGGATGTTGTGGGACTGTCTTGGCTGACACGCCTCTGCAACATCGTGTGGCAATCGGGGACAGTGCCTCTGGATTGGCAGATGGGGGTGGTGGTCCCTCTGTTTAAGAAGGGGGACAGGAGGGTGTGTTCCAACTATAGGGGGATCACACTCCTCAGCCTCCCCGGTAAGGTCTATTCCAGAGTACTGGAGAGGAGAATTCGACCGATGGTCGAAACTTGGATTCAGGAGGAGCAGTGTGGTTTTCGTCCTGGTTGCGGCACACTGGACCAGCTCTACACGCTCCATCTGGTGCTCGAGGGTTCATGGGAGTTCACCCAACCAGTCCACATGTGTTTTGTGGATCTGGAGAAGGCGTTCGACCGTGTCCCTCGGGGGACCCTGTGGGGCGTGCTCCGGGAGTACGGGGTCCGGGGTCCTTTGCTAAGGGCTATTGGTTCGCATTGCCGGTAGTAAGTCAAACCTGTTTCCAGTGCACGTTGGCCTCCGCCAGGGCTGCCCTTTGTCACCGGTTCTGTTCATTATTTTTATGGACAGAATTTCTAGGCACAGCCAGGGTGTAGAGGGGGTCTGGTTTGGTACTAAGAGGTCCCTAAGATAAGATGGGACCTGATTATTCAAAACCTTATAAGTAAGAAGAAGAATTTTAAATTCTATTCTGGACTTACCATCCATCAGTTGTTATGTTCTCCACCTCCCTCCCAAATTAAGCAAACAACAAAGAGTCAAGTATGTTGTGAACAGCATATGATTGATTCAGAGTACCTTCTTAGTGTTTTTGGCATCCTTGGAGTTCAATATTTCCACCAGTTCCTCCTCTGTGAACTCAGCAAACCTCGCTGACAGACGATTTTCTGCTGTTGTTGACATGTTTGTTGCCATTTTTTCAACCAGCGTCTGTCAGCTAATTCCTGACCTTCGCATGCCGCGCTCTGATTGGCTTGCTGTTGGCAGTAAGCTTTAATGCTGTTGGTCAGTGGGAACCGATCCAATATAACTTTTGGTCCTAGCCTTTTTGGATCCTTTTGGATCCAACATAACTTTCTGGAGCCAAGCATGCCAAAATACAGGTAAATGATGGACAGAAAGGCTAATCTGTGATTGGCTATTGCAATCTGAGTGGAGAACATATATATATATATAATTTTTTTTAAAACTTGCTTTTGTTAATCACTTCCCATTTCTACCTTCATTATTGTCCAGGCAAGAGTAAATGGAGCCTGTTCCAGCAGGAGAATCTGTCCATCCAGCGATGTTGAGGTTGAAGCTCAACTGGGTTCAGTGTGATCGACACATCCGACTGAACCTCGAAGAAGCAACGGAGGTCGAAGCTGCGTTTAATCGGGCAACCTTGACGTGCTGGGCGAGCTTATCCATGCGATGCATGACCGGGGCGTGTGTCCTGTGCCCCCACCCCAGGACTATAGACACATGGAACTTTTGTATATCGTTTGTGTTGCACAGTTTTATTTTATTTTTTTTTTTTGGTATTTGATTGTTGTGTGGGCTGCTGAAGAGGAGGTACTGCTGGCCCACCACCAGAGGGTGCCCTGCCTGAAGTGCGGGCTTCAGGCACGAGAGGGCGCAGCCGCCTCACGGGAGCAGCGGGGAGTGACAGCTGTCTCTCATCACCACCTGACAGCTGTCACTCATCACCACGTCATCATCATCTCCATAAAAGCCAGGCAGCAACTCCACCTCCCTGCCAAGATATCTTCAAGCCAAGAAGGTAAACTCTCAGCCGTTTGACTGTGCCGTACGCACGTGATCTCTTTTTCTGAGTGTTTGCAGGAGATCCTGTGGACTGCTTTCAGCTGGGTGCTGAGTTTTGTGGTCCGTGTAGGAGTGACGTTCTTCACCCCTCACGCCAAAACGGATAAGTAGCTCTCAGGCTCTGCACAACTGTGTTACTGTGTTTCAGGTGGAGGTGTTTTTTCCCACCTGGAGAAAAACTGCTGGTTTGCTGACTGTTTGCTGGGTGTGTGCTCACACCCACCCTTGAATGTTTCTGCTTCCTGCCAGCAGTACCAGATCCGACAGCCGGAGGCGGTGACCACCTGGGGACTCGGGACTTGGCGGCTCCAGTATTCTCCGGGTTCGGTGGCGGTGGAAATCGTGTGGGTTCCGGCTCCTCTCTGGACAGACGTCTTCTATCCTTGAGCCTGCCCACATGTCACCTTTGTAGATTGACTATATACAAAATTCTGTAATTGTCTGTCTGTCCTTTGCCCCTGTTGGATTCAGTGTTCACGCCCCTGCATGGAGCCCAAATTTTCACCAAATTAGATCTTAGGAATGCGTATCACCTGGTTCGGATCCGGAAAGGAGACGAGTGGAAGACGGCATTTAACACCCCGTTAGGTCACTTTGAGTACCTGGTCATGCCGTTCGGCCTCACTAACGCCCCCGCGACGTTCCAAGCTTTGGTAAATGACGTCTTGCGGGACAGTCAGGTTAGTAGTCCCCTGACAGCCCTGACCTCCCCAAAAGTCCCCTTCACCTGGTCGGATCGGTGCGAAGCCACATTTAGGGAGTTGAAACGTCGGTTTTCGACTGCACCAGTTCTGGTGCAGCCCAATCCTTGCCGCCAGTTTGTGGTTGAAGTGGATGCCTCTGACTCAGGGATAGGAGCCGTGCTGTCCCAGAGCGGGGAGTCCGATAAGGTTCTTCACCCTTGTGCCTATTTTTCTCGCAGGTTGACCCCGGCTGAACGGACAAACAACCAGTTTGTCCGTTCTTTCTGTCTGTTTACTTCCATTTACATTTATGACCTCATTAAATGTAAAACTTATTTTACTGCTGGATTTTGCTTAAACAGCTTTTCAAACTGTTAACATTTAATTTAAATCAGTAAACCTTGGCAACTTTTACAAATCAAATTGATGTTACACAAAAGTGGAGACATTTTAGCAAAAAGTACAAAAGTTTATTCAAAATTCACAGTGAAACATAACCGGTGTATGACGTGTAGGAAATGACAAGTATCCCATTCCGTGGCATGAACCTTTTCAGCGGTGTCTCTGATAAAACCATCTGAAACACACACACAGCATACATATTTTAAGTAGTGCTGTCAGTTTATTAACAAAATAATGTAATTGATTACAGGGTTTATGATTAGTAAATTGAAATGAATCATTTAATTGCAGGTATATTTAAAAAATCTGTGTGTGTTTGGGGAATTTAATAATCTGGTAAACAGGATCTGGGTTATTTCTGTTACACATCAAGCAGGTATTAAGTTGTAAATTGATCTTAAAGTGGGAGAAGTGTCTAACTGTAATTTGGATGGGTTAAATGCAGACAAATTTCATTGTATTTATGTGTACAATGACAATAAAAGGCTATATTATTAAGAATACCTATAAAAACAGAATTATGGGAGTTTGGAAGCTGATTCTTTCTGCACAATATGACTCCTTTAATAATTATCTTATGAGATTTCAAATTTAAATTTGTTTTGAACATTAAAATCTGGATGAAAAACAAATCAAACATTTTTAATGCGTTGTAACCTGTTCGAGTTCAGTGACGTTAATTAACGGTCATTAAAACCAAATTAACATTTTGTGCTTGAACGTCAGTAAACGCACAAACTCCCACATTTGATTTTTAACAGTAGTTATCAAAGCAAGTTACTTCAGTATAAAAAGTATTGACATCTAACACATTTATTGCTCTCAGAAACGTGTCTTCATTTACAGACCAAGTCACTGACGTCTAAAGAAAATGGAGCAAAGTGTGACAGGTACTGTAATTAATTAATCTAAATTAACGCTTTATTTTGACAACCACAATTTTAATACTTAATAGCGACAGCCTGCAGTTCTTACTTATTTATGAGCTAATGATTAGCTTAACGTCATTTTTTTGTCTCTTTGTCTGTCGCAGCTCGTATCTTCTCGTCTTCATATTGAATGAATTCCCAAAGTCTTCTGTACTTTTCAAGCATGTTTTGTCTCGTCGCCAACAACTTTCCCTTAAAAACTCTCAGAGCAGCAAACACGCAGTCCGCCATTGTTTATGTTTGTGTCGCGTATAAAAGGACATCACTGCAGTTTGCTCTGCTGCGACTCCCAATGGCGCCACCCCGCGGTCAGTGACAGTGGCTCTGGACTACAAATTTCCGCTGTCGCACAGTGGCTGCTGCCGTATTACGATCCACCGGAAGTGAGCAAAATTGCACAGTTGACGCGGTGAATGATAAAACTGAAGTGGGTAAAGTACTAAAATCGAGGCAGTGAATTAAATTAGCCAATGTTATATTTTTAAGACATAATATTTAGAAGATTAATATTTACCATAATGTGATTTTAATGGCATCCAAATTTAACGATTCTAATTTTCAAAGGGGCAATATTAATCAGATGTTTTTTACGTCACTCATTTTCATGTTTAGTACTTCACACCTTCCATTTTTATCAGGTCCAGTTTTACCCTTTTGATTTTTTACCACATTCAATATTTACTGCTTTCACTTTTAACCACATGAATTGTTTTCTGCTTTCATTTTCACCACATTCAAAGTTTTACTGCTTTCATTTTTACCACATTCAATATTTCAATTAATTTTGATCACTTTGACCCTTCACAGACAAACACAGTGATATCTGAGAAGTGAAATGAAGTTTATAGGATTTACAGAAAGTGTGCAATAATTCTTTAAACAAAATTAGGCAGGTGCATAAATTTGAGCACCCCAACTGAAAAAATACATCAATATTTAGTAAATCCTCTAAATACTTCTTATAGCTTCCAATGCAGGGTTCTACCCAGACAATGGAACAATGGCGTTACACCATTATAGTGTTATGACAGCGCCATTACACTGCTGAGCTCTGTTGTCACGTAGTCTTCTAAAATCCAGCCAGGCTGTTTGTGCTGAACTGCAGCTCGACCCTCCTCCGCCAGCAGATAGCCGAGCAGAACAGTGCTGCAGCTCAGAGAGAGAGAGAATGTGAATTTTAAAACACAGCTTTATTCACAGCAATTCAGTTACATCACTTCCATCGTGCTGGGTTTTTTTTTTTTTTTTTTTGACAGGCGTCAGAAATGGAGCACTAAGCTCCCATTTTGCACAGATGAGAGAACGTCATTTATTCACCATGTGTCTCTGAAGGTGTCCATGTTATCAGTTAGAGCATAAAACTGGAAATCCACTCTGATCCAGACTGCCAAGAGTCCCTTCAACATAAACTCAGGGTCCTCTGACCCCTGAGCTAAAACAGTTTTTCGAGTCTTCCAAATGGCCAACTTGGCAAGTCCACAAAGCAGGTTAATTAAAACATGCAACCTCCTGGATTGTGCACGATATTTTGGAAAAAAATAAACAAGTCCATAGTGAATAACAACCCAAACCCAAGAAACAACCTCCCCAACAACCCAAACAGCCCTGACAACCAGTGACACTGTGCAAAAACATGGTGAACAGTTTCCCTAAGTGGACAAAAAGGGCAAACCCCATCAAACCCTGGATCCAGGTGCACCAGATACCCGTTTGTAGCCAGAAGCCCATGTACAATCCTCCACTGGAGATCCCCCGTGCATTTGTCGACCGGGGGTTTGTACAGGCTTCGCCAGCACCCCACAGGAGACAAGGCAGTACCAAAAAACTATGACCACTTCAACGTTGCCAACCCTGCCAAAGAGCGTAAGTGTGACACTTTGACACAGAAAAATAGAGAGATTTCTTGCAGATACTCTTAAACTCTCCCAAAACAGGTGACCTGAAAGACAGGAGAGCCCCCTGCTCCTCCTGCCATGCCCCCACAGCAGGCGAGACAGTCAGAGAGGGGAACACATACTCACATTCATCATCTCACTGGTCAGAGTACGGTTCTCAGCAAATGCTCTGTGGGGCCCTGGCAGGGAAGCACAAACTTCCTCCGCTACCCTGAGCAGTATCCTGGAGGACCGAACTCCCGCCGACTCCACCAGCCTCCCAACAGATGTGTGCAGTAAATAGCCTAATTTGGTGCACCCCGCCTCCCTCAGGTGGGACCGCAGAGTAGAAGATGACAAACCAGGAGAGCAAACAAAGTCATTAAAGAAAAGAGGCTCCTCAAAAGCCACATCCCTGGTGTGCCAACGTTGTCCCTGCGCACAGAGAGGAGCTGCCATGCCTGGAGAACCAACTAGTAAAAAGCCGAGGTGCGCATCCAGATGACGTCCCGCTGATGCACAAGGAACAGATGTTTGTCATACCCAAGATCAGCCTCCCTCCTAAGCAGGACACGTGCTGTATCCTGCCAGCTCAATCCTGAGGTATACAACAGTCGCTGAGCATCCTGCAACCTGAAGCTTGACACCCAAGCAGAAATGTCCACCAGCCCCTGTCCTCCTTCATGAAGTGGCATGTACAACACGGGAGATCCAGTGATGGCCTGACCAGAAAAAGTCCACCAGTAACCGCTGCAACTGCTCAATATGGCCCCGTGGTGGAGGGAGGACAGACAGTCTGTACCACAACGCCGAAGTGACCAAGTTATTAGCGACCAGAACCCGCCCCTGTAGGACATCTGGGGCAGCAACCATTGCCATTTGGACAGTCTGGCACACACCTTCTCCACCAAGCCCTCCCAATTCCTCTGACGATACCCATCCGTCCCCAGAAACACACCCAGAACTTTCAAACCCTCCACTGCTCACCTCAGACCATGTGGCAGACAGGGAGCAGCCACTTCCTGCCACCTCACCATCAGGACAGCCTCACTCTTCTCCCAGTTCACTCTTGCAGCAGTCTCCGTCTCATAGAGCCATAAACTATCCAATAACCCATCAACGTCCGCCTGATTCATCACAAAAACCGTGATATCATCTGCATAAGCAGAGAGCACCAGGGGAGAAGACAGTTGAAAACCTGGCAAAACAAGGCCAGACAGCCTGGCTCAAAGGCGACACAAGAGTGGCTCAATGGCTAAAGAGTACAGCTGACCTGAGATGGGGCAGCCCTGTCTTAAACCCAGTGTTACAGAGATTGGGCAGCTCAACCCTCCCCCAACCTTAACCAAACATGAAGCCCCATTATACAATACCCCAACAAATGAAATTATCCCCTCACCAAAGCCAAACGCCCTCAAAGTGGAAAACAAAAACCTGTGATGAACCAGATCAAACGCCTTCTCCTGATCAAGTGACACAAACCCGCAAACCAAATCCCCAGTATTGCACAGATCAAACAAATCCCTCATCAAAAAAAGGTTGTCCATAATAGACTGGTCCTTGTGAACAGTCAAATCCAGGACATTTTTCAACCTGTTTGCCAGTACCTTAGAAAAAAGTTTATAATCCACACAGAGAAGTGGAACCAGTCTCAGTTCTGCAATAGAGTAAGATCTCCTTTCTTAGGCAGGAGGCACAGAACAGCACGGTGACAAGACGTGGGCAAGCATCCCGCCGCAATGCTCTCCTGCAACACCTCCAGAAGATCAGCACCGAGAAAACCCCAGAAGTGTTCATAAAAATCCACTGGAAGTCCGTCGACCCCCGGAGCTTTCCCAGATGCCATCTGCCGCGCCGCCATTGTCAGTTCATCCAGCGTGATGGGGGAGTCCAAGGCCTGTCGCTCCGAAGCCACCAGCTGGGAGAGATCTCTCAGAAGGTCAGCCGCACAGGCCCCGTCGCAATCTAGAGCACCGTAGAGAGCCGAGTAGAAGTCCCTAGCATGTCTCCGCATCTCTGCCGAATCACTCGTCACCTGTCTGTCAGGAAGTCGAAGACAGGTCATCACCTTCTGATGGGAGGTCTTCTTCTCCAGATTGAAAAGAAGGAACTGGATGCATCCATGTCCCTCAACATCACCCCTTTCACCCTCTCATGTAACAGGGCACCCAGCTCCGCCCTCTTCCCCTGCAGCAGACTGTGCTGGTCGGGAGCCCCAGCTGCATGTAGGTTGGCCTGAATGTCCATAATGTCCTTCTCCAGTGTTGCCATGGCTACCTTGACCCTAGCTGTGGAATAGGAAGTGTACTGTTGACACAAAACCCGAACCTGAGTTTTGCCGGCCTCCCACCACTGGCTCACTGTCCCAAATGTCTCCTTCCTTTCCCTCCAAAAACCCCAAAAAGATTCAAATAAATTCCAAAACACCCTGTCGTGCAAAAGTTTGGTGTTGAATTTCCAGTAAGTGTTGAACCTCTGAGTGTGCGAATAGAATATTTCTGTGGTGATGAGATGTGTCCAATAAACCCACCTCACGTAAAAAACTAGCCAGTGAGGAAACCATCTGCAAATGTGGCTCCTCACAAACGCGATGCAGGGACATATCCACAGTGCAGTTGAAGTCACCCCCCAACACCAAACAGTCACCAGGATCCTGCTGAACTAAAATGTCGCTCACACGTTTGAATAACTCCACCTGCTCTGAGCCCTCATTGTGTGCATAAATATTAGTAAACACTATGGTCAACCTCTCGACCTGAGCTCTGACCAACAGAACCTGACCCTGAACAATCTCAGTGGTGGATAAAACAGTGACATCAAGTTGAGGCGAAAACAAAACCACCACTCCAGCACTGATGTTGGAGCCATGACTCTGATAAAAAGGTCCCCTCCACCACCGAGCCCAGTCCACTTCATTATCTGTGTCAGAGTGAGTTTCCTGCAGGAACAACACATGCAACCCCTTTTGCTCAAAGAGCTCCGAGATCAAAGCCCTCCTCCGGCTGTCCCTGCCACCGTTAATGTTCAAAGAGTCCACCTTCAGATACTGCATGTGGACTGAGTGGAGAGAGAACAGAGAGAAAGACAAATAGAGAAGATAGAACACCCGGTGAGACCCACTCATACTGAAACTGGTGGATTTACGACCCCTGCGACCTCGCCCCCGCTTGGACAGAGATTCCTTCCCCAAAGCCGTGATGTGTTTCCTGAGTCTGTACCGCTTCTTCTCATCCAGCAGGTCCAAGCCAATGAGCCTCCTCAACAGTTTAACAGATTACCAAATGAGTCATCCAGAAAACTGTTGATGTCCTGTAGCGTATACAGATCACCGCTGTGAGAGAAGGAAGTGGTGGTGGACATGCTGGAGTCTGAACCTAATCCATGTTGTCATCATTAATGCTTTGACTCAGTGGGGGTTTGGGGTCCGCTGGGAACAAATGTCTATATAAATGAGCATCTAACGAAAAAAAATGCAGATATTTCCAGGGAAGCAAGACTACTAAAAAAAACAGAAACACATTGTTGCTACATGGGTCTGGAACTGTAGGGTTTGGATTAGAGTGAAAGAAGGAACAAAGGGTATACAAATCAGAGACATGGAGGACCTTACAAAGTACAGACCTGAGTAGACAAATAAATATGACGTCAGTTGGTAGTATGACCAACAAAAAATCAGAACAAACATGGAAACAGATTCTAAAATATATGACATAGACACCAATATTGATGAAAGTATATCTGACTCGACTACAATTGGTTGTGAGTATTATATGGAAAAACAGTTAAATAGTGAAAAAATTACTGAAGATACCCTGTCACTCATACATACAAACATCCGAAGCTTGTACTGTAAAATGTCAAAAATAAAGGATTATTTAAACCAGTTTAAAAATAGATTCAGCATTGTTGCAATCACATAATCTTGGCTTAAAGATGACCTCATGGCTGATGTTCAAATGGAGGGATATGAGCTATATTTTGTAAATAGAAGAGATAAAAAATTATTGTTTTGTACATAAAAACAGATCTGACATGTAAAATTGTAGAAGAAATGACAATAATAGATGTCATAGAAATTGTAACTGTGGAAATTGTACATGAAACATCTAAAAATATTCTAATCAGTTGTGTATACAGAGCACCAGACTCTTGTGTTGTGAAATTTACAGATAAAATAATAGAATTATTCCATCAAATCAAAAACAAAATGCTCTTTATGTGTGGAGACTTTAATGTTAATGTTGAAAGCTCCAGTTGCCAAAGAGCAAGTGATTTTGTGAATTCAATGAATAGCTTGGGCTTATTCCCCTTGATAACAAAACCAACCAGAATTACATCGCAAAGTGCAACTGTAATTGACAATATATTCACAAATAGAACAGATGAAATTATTAAGAATGGGATCTTGATGACAGATCTTAGTGATCACTTACCAGTTTTTTCAATATTTAAATATAAAAATAGGTACAAAAAAATGGTTATAAACTTTAAAAGAGATAAGTCATTAAAAGCCTTAGAGGCATTAAATTATGACCTTAAAAATCAAAATTGGGAAGAAGTTTATGTCGGCGACGTTAATGTAGCATATAATTCATTTATGGAAATACTGATGAAATCATATAATAAAAATTGTAAATGAATAAAAACTAGTAAGAAACGAGTAAATAAACCATGACTGACTAAGGGAATAAAAAACGCCTGTGTAAAGAAAAACTATTTATATAGGTGCTTTTTAAAAATGCAAACAAAGGAAACAGAACACAGATACAAAAAATATAAAAATAAACTATTGACAATAATTAGGAAACAAAAAAAAAGATTATTATAGTAAACAAATAAGAGTAAAGATAATATGAGGGCAACATGGGGAATTATAAAAAGTGTGATGGAAAGTGATGGAGGGAAATCAACTTTTCCAAATTACCTTGTCAAGGAAAATAAAGAGATATATGACATAAAAGAAGTTGTAAATGAGTTTAATGATTATTTTTCAAAGGTGGGATCAAGTCTGGTGGGAAATAAACCAATAGTAGAAGATAAATTAAATACAATTGTAAATACGGTCAATAGTATTTTCCTTGACAATGTGGAAAAAGATGAAATAAGGAATATTGTAAAAAACTGTGTAAGCAAAAGATCAACTGACTATGAAGATTTAGACATGATGACTGTAAAAAGTATAATAGAAACTGTTACTGAACCTTTCACTTAAATTTGTAATCTGTCTCTGTCAACAGGAATTTTCCCAGACGAAATGAAAATTGCCAAGGTAGTCCCATTATACAAAAATGGAGACAAACATAACATTTCAAATTACAGGCCAGTTCATTGCTTCCACAGTTTTCTAAAATTATGGAAAAAGTTTTTGTGACAAGGTTGGATAAATTCATTGAGAAACATCATATTTTAAATAATGCTCAGTATGGATTCAGAACAAAACATTCGACAGCTATGGCAATTATTGAATTAACAGAGAAAATATCAACAGCAATAGATAATAAGGATTATTTTGTAAGTGTTTTTATTGACTTGAAAAAAGCTTTTGATGTTATCGATCATTCAAGATTGCTTCACAAGTTACAACAATATGGAATAAGAGGGATTGCACGAGTGGGTAAAAAGCTACTTAGAAAATAGAAAACAGTTTGTTCAGATAAATAATACTAAATCAGAATTGTGTAACATTATGTGTGGAGTACCACAAGGGTTGGTACTTGGACCCAAACTGTTTATTTTGTATATCAATGATTTTGTGAATGTATCTAACGTACTTGGTAGCATTTTATTTGCTGACGATACATTATTTTACTCTGGATCAGATATACAGAAAGTAGCACAAGTGATAAATACAGAGTTAGAAAAAGTTAAATGTTGGTTTGATATAAACAGATTGTCACTTAATCTTAATAAAACAAATTTCATATTGTTTAATGACAGTAAAAAAAAATGTGTCATTAAAAATAGATGGAATGGACATTCAAAGGGTAAAAGAAATGAAATTTTTAGGAGTGATGATTGATGAAGATTTTACATGGAAGTCACACATAAATTACATAAAAGGAAAAATAGCGAAAGCTATTGCTGTTTTGCATAAAGTTAAATATTCAGTAAATAGTGTTGTGTGGGCCGCTGAAGAGGAGGTACTGCTGGCCCACCACCACCAGAGGGCGCCCTGCCTGGAGTGCGGGCTCCAGGCACCAGAGGGCGCCGCCGCCTCACGTGAGCAGCTACGGTGACAGCTGTCACCCATCACCTGAGACAGCTGACGGCAATCATCTGTGGGGTATATCAGCAGGACGGCACCTCCACCTCATTGCCGAGATATCGTTTCTACCAGAGAGGTAACGTATCGAAGCTACGGAGTGTATCTTTTTGGATTTGTGCTTAGTTTGTGGATTACTGTTCCAACGAGAGGTGGAGGTAACTTCCCTGCTGTTCGGAGTCCTGGGTGCAAACGCGCCCCCATCTAACTGTCCTTTGTTCCTCGCCAGCAGTACCAGGTCCGACACGCGGAGGCAGTGGCCACCTGGGAGTTCGGGACTTGGCGGCTCCAGTATTCCCGGGGTCCTGTGGCGGAGGAAGCCGTGTGGTTCCGGTCTTACCTTGGAGAGGCGTCTCCTATCTTCGAGCCTGCCCACACGACACTTTTGTGAATTGACTGTTGTCCATTGCTGTGATTGGTTGTATTCGTTGTGCACATTCACAACAGTAAAGCTTGTTATTTTGACTTACTCCATTGTCCGTTCATTTGCGCCCCCTGTTGTGGGTCCGTGTTCCTACACTTTCCCAACAAAATAGTTATGGATTATTAACATTGTACAATTCATTGATTGTTCCATATTTGACTTATTGTGTAGAAATCTGGGGATCAACATGTACAACTTATACGCAACCTTTATTTATTTTGCAGAAAAGAGCTTTAAAAGTAATTAGCAACAGTCGTTTTAGAGACCCATCTAGTCCATTGTTCATTAAGTATAGGGTACTTAAATTTCATGATTTAGTTGATTTGAAATTATTACAAATTTCATGATTTAGTTGATTTGAAATTATTACAAACAATGTACCAAGCGAATAACAATACCTTACCAATACACATTCAAAATATGTTTGAAAAAAGAGTAAGTAGTTATAATTTGAAAGCCATAGAAATCTTTAAAAAATCAAGATTCAGAACCAGGATAAGGGAACAGAGTGTTGCAGTGAGTGGTGTAAAATTATGGAACCTTAACAAAGAAATCAAAGAATCAAGGTCGCTTAAATTATTTAAAAAATCGTATTAAACTAGATGTATTTCGTAAGTATGAAACTATGAAATAACTCAGTGGGCTGTGACAAAGCCAAAAATGTAATCTGTTAATAATGTTTAGAATGTTTGAAGTTTAAAATTTAATCTGTTAGGGATGCAATCTTATAAATAATGGTTAAAATTATGAAATAAGTCGGTGGCATGTGACAAAGTCATAATCTGTTAAATTATGTTGATTAATGATGCTTGATATTGTAAGACTATTGTAAAAAAGGGGCAGAAAATATAAGACTTGTTCTTCCAATCTGCTCCTTTTCATTCAAGGGTTTGTAAAGTTTTGTTATTTCTGCTATTCTAAATAAAAAAAACAACTAAAAAACAAACCGAAAATTTACAAAAACACCAAAAAGGAAGAAAAAATGTCACCTCACCTGAACTGAGTCACTCTCACCTGCGACCCTCACTCACACCCAAACTCCCAGCATGCACCAGAGAGAGAGAGAAAGAGAGAGAGTGAGAGAGAGAGACGGAGACAGAGAGAGAGAGAGTGAGAGAGAAAGATGGAGACAGAGAGAGAGAGTGAGAGAGAGAGTGAGAGAGAGAGAGACGGAGACAGAGAGAGTGAGAGAGACGGAGAAAGAGATAGTGAGAGAGAGAGCAAGTGAGAGAGAGAGCAAGAGAGAGAAAGAGATAGTGAGAGAGAGAGCAAGTGAGAGAGAGAGCAAGAGAGAGAAAGAGATAGTGAGAGAGAGAGCAAGTGAGAGAGAGAGAAGAGAAAGAGATAGTGAGAGAGAGAGCAAGTGAGATAGGAGAGCAGAGAAAGGAGCTAGTGAGAGAGGAGCAATGTGATAGAGAGAAGCAAGAGAAAGAGAGATAGTGAGAGAGAGAGCAAGTGAGAGAGAGAGAGAAAGAGATAGTGAGAGAGAGAGAGAGAGAGAGAGAGAGAAAGAGATAGTGAGAGAGAGAGCGAGAGAGAGAGAGAGAGAAAGAGATAGTGTGAGAGAGAGCGAGAGAGAGTGTGAGAGAGAGCGAGAGAGAGTGTGAGAGAGCGTGAGAGAGAGCGAGAGAGAGCGTGAGAGAGCGAGAGAGAGAGCGAGAGAGAGCGAGAGAGAGATAGTGTGAGAGATAGTGTGAGAGAGAGCGAGAGAGAGATAGTGTGAGAGAGAGAGCGAGAGAGAGAGAGAGAAGAAAAAGTGTGAACAGCAGATGCTACACGCTGTAAAAAAGCAGCAAAACAATTTTAATCAACGATCATCTTCACGTGTGAAAACTGATTCAGAAAGTTTTCATCTTTAAAACAGCAGATTTACTTCTTTACTTCTTCCAGTTACTTCTTTCAGAATTTTTTTCATTTTCTTTTTTATTGTTGTTTCTGCACCAATGACATCAGATCAAATTACTCGTATGTGAGAACTTACTTTGCAATAAATTTGATTCTGATTTGACAATCAAATAAGTCCAGGTTTAGCTCTTGTTCAAACAAGACAATTAGGGGTTATATTGTTTGTTTGTTTTTTAAATAAGTATGCAATCCCGCTCAAAAATTAAAAAAAAAAAAAAAAAAGCTAAACTATCAACATGACAGAAAAACTCTACCTGGAGTCTTACTGGATTAAAGGTACAGTGTGTCATGTTTAAACAAGAGAGCAAATGTTATGTCCATCAAATATTAATGTGTTTTTAAACTTTTCAATGTTATTTATTTTCTTAAGAGAGAGAAAAATGCAAAAAACAACTTTGATATGACAACATAAGTGTCATTTTTTTTGTCTATTATTTCTTGCTTTAAATTTTTATACACACTTTATACATGCTTCCCTTAGGCAGTATTATTAGACAGTATTCTTTAAATTTTCATTGTTACGCAGATGATACCCAGCTTTATCTATCCATGAAGCCAGAGGACACACACCAATTAGCTAAACTGCAGGATTGTCTTACAGACATAAAGACATGGATGACCTCTAATTTCCTGCTTTTAAACTCAGATAAAACTGAAGTTATTGTACTTGGCCCCACAAATCTTAGAAACATGTTGTCTAACCAGATCCTTACTCTGGATGGCATTACCCTGACCTCTAGTAATACTGTGAGAAATCTTGGAGTCATTTTTGATCAGGATATGTCATTCAAAGCGCATATTAATCAAATATGTAGGACTGCTTTTTTGCATTTACGCAATATCTCTAAAATTAGAAAGGTCTTGTCTCAGAGTGATGCTGAAAAACTAATTCATGCATTTATTTCCTCTAGGCTGGACTATTGTAATTCATTATTATCAGGTTGTCCTAAAAGTTCCCTAAAAAGCCTTCAGTTAATTCAAAATGCTGCAGCTAGAGTACTAACGGGGACTAGAAGGAGAGAGCATATCTCACCCATATTGGCCTCTCTTCATTGGCTTCCTGTTAACTCTAGAATAGAATTTAAAATTCTTCTTCTTACTTATAAGGTTTTGAATAATCAGGTCCCATCTTATCTTAGGGACCTCGTAGTACCATATCACCCCAATAGAGCGCTTCGCTCTCAGACTGCAGGCTTACTTGTAGTTCCTAGGGTTTGTAAGAGTAGAATGGGAGGCAGAGCCTTCAGCTTTCAGGCTCCTCTCCTGTGGAACCAGCTCCCAATTCAGATCAGGGAGACAGACACCCTCTCTACTTTTAAGATTAGGCTTAAAACTTTCCTTTTTGCTAAAGCTTATAGTTAGGGCTGGATCAGGTGACCCTGAACCATCCCTTAGTTATGCTGCTATAGACGTAGACTGCTGGGGGGTTCCCACGATGCACTGTTTCTTTCTCTTTTGCTCTGTATGCACCACTCTGCATTTAATCATTAGTGATTGATCTCTGCTCCCCTCCACAGCATGTCTTTTTCCTGGTTCTCTCCCTCAGCCCCAACCAGTCCCAGCAGAAGACTGCCCCTCCCTGAGCCTGGTTCTGCTGGAGGTTTCTTCCTGTTAAAAGGGAGTTTTTCCTTCCCACTGTAGCCAAGTGCTTGCTCACAGGGGGTCGTTTTGACCGTTGGGGTTTTACATAATTATTGTATGGCCTTGCCTTACAATATAAGGCGCCTTGGGGCAACTGTTTGTTGTGATTTGGCGCTATCTAAAAAAAAAATTGAAAAAAATTGAATGCATCTAAAAACTGACTTGCAAAATGACTTGCAACGTGCGCCGCCTCGGGTGATAACTGCCAACAGCACCGCTATACTAAAAACGTCTGGGGAGAACACTTGCAATGAGAGTCTGGATTCTGGTTGAAGGTATTTTGGACCATTCTTCTTTACAAAACATCTGGTTTGTTGGTTTCCAAGCATGGACAGCCCACTTAAAATCACACCACAGATTTTCAATAATATTCAGGTCTGTGGACTGAGATGGCCATTCCAGAACATTGTACTTGTTCCTCTGCACGAATGCCTTCATAGATTTTGAGCAGTGTTTAGAGTCGTTGTCTTGTTGAAAGATCCAGCCCCGGTGCAACTTCAACTTTGTCACTGATTCATGAACATTGTTCTCAAGAATCTGCTGATATTGACTGGAATCCATGTGACCCTCAAGTTTAACAAGATTCCCAGTACCTGCACTGGCCACACAGCCACACAGCATGATGGAACCACCTCCAAATTTTACTGTAGGTAGCAAGTGTTTTTCTTGGAATGCTGTGTTCTTTTTCAGCCATGCATACCGCCCCTTGTTATGTCCGAATAAGTCAATTTTAGTTTCATCAGTCCACAGCACTGAAAGCTGGCTTGTCCAAATGTGCTTTAACATACCTCAAGCAACTCTGTTTGTGGCATGTACGCAGAAAAGGCTTCCTCTGCATTACGGCATCATACAGAATCTCTTTGTGCAAAGTGCGCTGTATAGTTGAACGATGCACAGAGACACTATCTGCAGAAAGATCATGTTGTAGGTCTTTGGAGCAGGTCTGTGGGTTGACTATGACTGTTCTCACCATCCTTCACTTCAGCTTATCTGAGATTTTTCTTGGCCTACCACTTCGGGCCTTAACTAGTACTGTTCCTGTGGTCTTCCATTTCCTCACTATGTTCCTCACAGTGGAAACTGACAGCTGAAATCTCTGAGATAGCTTTTTGTATCCTTCCCCTAAACCATGATGTTGAACACTTTGTTCTCAGGTCATTTGAGAGTTGTTTAGAGGCTCCCATGTTGCCACTCATTAGAAGAGATGCAAAGAGGGGAAACATTTGCAAATGGCCACCTTAAATACCCTTTCTCATGATTAGATTCATCTGTGTAAGGAGGTCAAGGGTCAATCAGTTTACCAAACCAATTTTGTGTTCCAATAATTTGTGCTAAATGTATTCAAATCAATAAAATGACAAGGGTGCCCAAATTTATGCACATGCTTAATTTTGTTTAAATAATTATTGCACACTTTCTGTACTAGAAACTTCATTTCACTTCACAAATATCAGTGTGTTCATCTGCTATATGATACATTTAACTGAAATTTCTGATCCAGACAGCCAATGATTTCTAAAAGAAAATCATGAAAATTACCAGGGGTGCCCAAACTTTTACATATGTGTGTATATATATATATAGAATGTGTGACATTTGACAGAAGCTCTGGGCTGGATTTGAAACCTGGATGTGGTCTAATTTAGCAACCAGCCGCTGTAAGGATAAATGTCCTACTAAGATGGAAAGGACGACAGGGCCTCGAAGGTGTGATTAACCGCCACGCAAACCTCCTCCTCTATCATGAGCAACATTTCAGCGCTCGCCATCTCAACATACAAAGAGCAAGTCCAGATATTTTAGGCCAATTCAAATCCAGGATTCACACTCATCACCAGAGGCTCGGTCTTTAAGACCTAAGCAGCAGAGGGCGAGTGTGGCACAGGGACAGAAACAGGAATTTAAATCGGGAGGGCTGTTGATCAAATCCCTAAAAGGAAACTGCTCATTTTGTCTCCCTGACGTGAGAAAATGTTGTTCTGACTGCAAGGATGAACAGAGGAGGAGGAAAAGTGATTCTCCTTTTGGTTTTCTATGTTTATCAAAGAGCAATCCCAGCAAGAGAACACAAGCCTTCATCAGAGGGCTTCACATCACTCTGTTGTGATTTGGCGCTATATAAAGGAAAATAAATTGAAATTGAATTGAATTGAATTCACCATGGTGAATTTTACACCAGATCACATTAAATACAGTTTTAACCACGGTAAACCAACAACTTACCTGCCTGCTTACTGAACCCTCCTTCCTCCAACACAGATATCCGCTAACCGCTAATTAGCAAATCTAATTTTTTTGTTAGTGGATTAGCTTTTCACCTAATTCTGAAAACCATCAGCAGACCACTTAGCTTCCGCTAACTTTCAGTCTGCTAACTTTTTTTTTCTGGCATACCTAGTTAATAAAACTTAACAGTCAAAATCATACATTTTAGTACCTACCTGCTGTGTTTTGCAATAGTCAGACGGCAGCAGAAGAGAGCGAAACAGGCAGGTTGCTGTTGGCCCAGTACGGGGCATTTCAAATCAAATCAAATCAAATCAATTTTATTTATATAGCGCCAAATCACAACAAACAGTTGCCCCAAGGCGCTTTACATTCAACATGCAAAAAGACAGCAAGTGTGGAGGAGAGATTAAACGCAACACACTTTTCACTCATGGTTTTACTCATAAACATCTAATTCTGGAAAGTTTATAGATATTAACGGTACCACTGTCATTTTTACAGAGAGAAAATGTCACACATATGAAGGAATAAGCTAAATTCTGAAGCTTTGACCTTTTAACAGACATGTGCCAAAAAGCATTATGGGAAATTCAAATGTCTCTTTCGATCACTTCCCCGCCCCGCGTCAAAATGCATCAAACAGTGTGTGAATAGCGAGCCATCAATTTGTGAATTACACTTCATAAACAGAATTTTCAGTTTTGCAAATGCCTTTTTTTACAAATGAAAAAAATGACATATTTACAAATACACATTTATTTGTAAAAAAAAAAAAAACGCACACGTTACAGTAAATGGTCATTTATATAGTCATTTATATTTATATGCCATTTACATAGCACTTTTCCATCTGCATCAGATGCTCAAAGTGCTTTACAATAATGCCTCACATTCACCCTGATGTGAGGGTGCTGCCATACAAGGTAGTCACTACACACCGGGAGCAACTAGGGGATTAAGGACCTTGCCCAAGGTGATTTTCTGGTCAGGCTGGGATTTGAACTGACGATCATGAGCCCAATGCTTTTACCACTACCATCACCTCCCCTTACAGTAACTTGTGTGTTGTTTTTTTTTACAAATAATATAAACCAACCAACAAGTGAAGGAGACTCATTTTTCCCATAATGCCTTTCGGCAAGTGGGTCTCTTAAAGCTCAAACCTTCAGAATGTTGCGCATTCCTTTAAATGATATGTCATATGTGTGATATTTTCTCTCTAAAAATGACAGTTATCATTGATATTGATAAACTGTCCGGAATTAGTTTTTTTTTATGAGTAAAGCCACAAGTGAAAACTGTATTGTGCTTCATGTCTCCCCTCCACACTGTCTGTCTTTTTACATGTTGAAATTAAATTACCTTTTTTTGTTTTGGGCAACAGCAGCCATCCTGCTTCACTGGCTTCTGCTGAAGGAGGACTGAGCTCACAGCCCTCTGTTTACATAAGACAGAAGCTCTGGCTCATTGTTCATTTTTGGGTTGTGATCACTTTTGATTTTACTCGGAAGCCTCGGCGGTGCTTAAACTCAAAACTGGCTTATCAGTAGCCGACAGTACTAAACGTTAGCAGTTCGCTGTAACTTCCATTAAAATCTTTTGGGGTTTATCAGTTTAGCATTATAAAAGTTAATTTTTCAGTTAGCGGATTAGCGGTTATCGAAGCTAACTTTTTGGTTATCTGCACCCACCACTGTCTGCCACTCACCTGGACCACAATGGACATAATTCGCTTGACAAATGCGGACATATTTCAGGAGCGCATTTATGGCTAAACTGCAGGAATGAGCTGCTGGACTTTCTGCTTCTCGGAGCTACAATTCTCACACATGCCTCGTGCACAGTCCACACATTCAGGGGTATTTTTGAAAATGGGGATTTTCTGCCTTCTTTTTCACCCACATGAAAACACAAAACACGCTGTAAAGCACTGAACATGCCAAAGCAACAGGTGGCGATACTGAGCTCATATAAACTCACAAGTGAACAGCGCCAGGGTTTCCTGTTTGAAGATGACACTGTGCAAAACACTGAAACTCTGTTGTGTCTTTCAGTGAGGTATGTCACTGTAAATGTCTCACATCCTCAGCTACAGTCTGATAACACGCATGACAGCTTTAGTACAGTCATTCATTCCACTCCATTTTCCTCGTCTTCACACAAACACAGCGTGTTTTTCCAAAATCTTCTCTTTGGCCGGACTTTCACCAACGTTCCATTTTTAGTGATGCAAGTTTTTATATCGACAAAAGGCAAAAACAGGGCCAGTTTCAAGGCTGTCCCATCCATCCCTTTACTTCCGCTTTATCCGGAGTCAGGTCACGGGGGCAGCAGCTCAAGCAAAGCCGCCCAGACCTCCTGATCCACACACCTCCCCCAGCTCCTCCGGGGGAACCCCAAGGCGTTCCCAAGCCAGCCGAGAGATGTAGTCCCTCCAGCGTGTCCTGGGTCTTCCCATTGGGACGCCTCCTCCCAATGGGATGTGCCCGGAAAACCTCTGCAGCGAGGCGTCCAGGGGGCATCCGGAAAAGATGCCCAAGCCACCTCAACTGACTCCTTTTGACGTGGAGGAGCAGCGGCTCGACTCCGAGCTCCTCCCGAGTGACCGAGCTCCTCACCCTATCTCTAAGGGAGCGACCAGCCACCCTGTGGAGGAAACTCATCTCGGCCGCTTGTACTCACGATCTCGTTGTTTCAGTCACGAGCCAAATCTCATGACCATAGGTGAGGATCGGAACATACATCGATCGGTAAATCGAGAGCTTTGCCCCCCTACTCAGCTCTCTCTTCACCACGACGGTCCGATATAGCGACCGCATCACTGCAGATGCTGCACCGATCCGTCTATCGATCTCACGCTCCATCCGTCCCTCACTCGTGAACAAGACCCCAAGATACTTAAACTCCTCCATTTGAGGCAAGGACACTCCACCGACCTGAAGAGGGCAAAGCACCTTTTTCCGGTCGAGAACCATGGCCTCGGATTTGGGGGTGCTGATTTTCTTCCCGGATGCTTCACACTTGGCTGCAAACCACCCCAGTGCACGCTGAAGGTCCTGATTTGACAAAGCCAACATAACCACATCGTCCGCAAACAGCAGAGACGAGATTCTGTGGTTCCCAAACCAGACCCCCTCTACACCCTGCCTGCGCCTAGAAATTTTGTCCATAAAAATAATGAACAGAACCAGTGACAAAGGGCAGCCCTGGTAGAGGCCAACATGCACTGGAAACAGGTTTGACTTACTACCGGCAATGCGAACCAAGCTCCTGCTGCGGTCGTACAGGGACCGGATAGCCCTTAGCAAAGGACCCCGGACCCCGTACTCCTGGAGCACTCCCCACAGGGTGCCCTGAGGGCTGTCCTTCTCTACAAAAATGCACAACGAATATAGAAATGAGATTTTTCATATACACAACATCATGGGGACGTGGAATGAACAGTATGTGAAGTCCGGCGGTGCTTTTAGCTTCATCACGCGAGCTTGGTCGTGTGTGTGTTATTTACTTTTTCTAAGTGATGAGATGACGGTGAATCAGGCCAACAAAATGTTATTTTGTGGTAGAAAACACAAATAAAGACAGACACATGGCAGCAAACGTGTCCCGTCTTTCTGTGACGGGCTGAATGTGTTGAGTGACTGCGCGCCGGTCGAGCCTGACAGATATGGATTTTTTACTGACATTCGGGAGTAAATAAAATAACATAAAATCATACTGATATAAAGTAAATAGTTTTAAATAAAATGTGTCAATGGAACAACTTCTGTTGTTCCTGCAATTTCACAAAAAACAAAAACAAGAGCAACAAAAAACACCTAAAACTATCATAACTTCCATTGCAACTTTTAATAAAAGCTGCCACAACATCAGAACATCCAGAGACACTCAGCAGCTTCTTTAAAAATCAGAAGCGGAACAAGTGAATAATAATAAACTGTTGGACCAGTTACGTTTAAGGAACGATAAATGGGTCGTCTGCAATCACAAATCACATCTGAACATCAGAACTCACTGAGTGAATGGGAGCTCCCTCAAATGACAAGAGGACTCCAGATTTTACAACAAACCCTGGTTTTCCAAAATACCTGTGTGCGTGTGTGTTTCTCACCGGGGTTACAGTCTGTCAGCAGGGAGCAAATGGACAGGAGGACCTTGGAGATGGTCAGGGCAGGACTCCAGTTGTCCTTCAGGATGTCCAGACAGATCACACCCTGACTGTTGATGTTACAGTGGTAGATCCTCGTACGGAACGTTACCTGTCACACCCACCCACACACACACACACACACACACACACACACACACACACATTAAAACCATGAGGTCACTCTGGAGTGGACTGACCTTTGACATTTCGTTTGTATTTCTATATGTCTGATGATGAGGGACGTCCACTCCTTGTTGAAGGACGCCTCGTCACATTCTGTGAAGGATTGGTGCTCTGGTTTCCTCCCACATTTAAAGACATGCAGGTTAGGTAAATCGGAAACTTTATAATTGTCCAGGTCTCCTTTGCAAAAGAGGTCTCAATCCCAATTGGACTAACCTGGTTAAATAAATGATAAATAAATGAATACAGGGATGTTTTAAAGCCCATAATGTTCAACTGGCTGTGACCTCCATCCTGATGATCTGAAAGCAGCAAACGGTCTAACGGGGAACTGAACCGAGGACCCACTGGTCAAAAGCCCACCTCTGTAACCACGACATCCTTCATCACAAGGTTGGTAAGGTTGGACTTTACTCGTGTGCAGCGTCTTCAGGCAGCGTTATTATGATAAAAAAATGGAAATATGGGATAAAAAATGTGACTCTGTTGCGTGAACCATCAGCCTTTAGTGCTGCATGCAAAAAAAAAAAAAAAAAACACAGCCACATATTTATTAACTCTCTGGGGTCCAGGGTATAATTGGCCGTTTTTTTGAGTACTTTTGGTTTTACCCTCACAATTTACCCTAAAAAAACTGTTTACTTTGCCTTTGGTGTCATTTTTCTCAGTACAACCTCACCTGTGTGACATTACAGTTTTTCTTTCATTCTGACATACTGTATGAACACAATGAACCAAAATTCACACAAAAACATAAAATCTGAATAGAAAAAAGTTTTTTTGTTTACTGTAAAAACCACAAACATGTTTAACAAACCATTTTTATAACGTAGAATGCAAATATAAATTGTAAATTTCAAAAACCTATGTACAAATGTAGCAAACACCAAAGTTATATACAACTATTTATATTGAAATGCAGGAAACGCTTAAGGCATTTTTTGTACAACTATTTACAAAACAATAAAATGCCACATAAATTATTTGTGCCACTCAGAAAAAAAAAAAAAAAAATTCCTGTCAACACAAAATTTCTGTCAGGCCTGATGCTTTGTCATTCCTCCTGTTACCCACTTGGAGGCAGCGCTGGCACCTCAGTTTATCTTTGGTGCCTTTTTTTTCCCATCAGCAACACCCCCACGTGGGGTTGTTGATCAGTCCACATGGGGTTGATGGCTTTGATTGTTTTTTCCACCAGTGCTAAAGGGGAAGTCATTTTTCCCCTCTGGCCAGAGAAGAGAAAAGAGGAAGACGTTTGCACGCTTGCTACATGAAGCACCTCCCTAAGCAAATATGTGGGTCAGTGATCATTTTTGATTGGGTGAGGCCATGCATTTTCCACAAAAGTCATGTTTTTTCCCCTTGTAATTGCTTGAGCCAGAGAGGAAAAAAAGGGAGAGAACACCCATTCGTGCACGTGCTCGATGAAGCACCATTCTACACATTACTATAATATTCAGGAAAAAGTCCGGCAAAAATGATTAATCATGATTCGGGTTTTACTGGGCCTATCAACAAAATTTAAAAAACTGATATATAGTTTGAAGTCCACACTTTCAACACACATTCAAACAGAAAGAGTGTAGGGGATTTGATGGGAGGACCACTTAATTCAATCATGTGACTTTGACGCATCTCTGCACCAGACAATGTCAGAGGGTTAAACATATAAAACTTTATAAAAATATATAGTTCATAAGGTTTTTATTCTCAGCTGTAACTTTCAAAGCAAATATGAAAATGAAGATAGCCTTGATAGTAAGTCCCTTTGGCTGCTCTGCTACTGTCCCTACAGACAGGAAGACAGGACTTGTTGTCTCAATCTGGAAGAGACTGCAACAACTATAGAAGTAGCACACCGCTCTCTGTGCTGGGGAGGGTGCTTCCAAAGGATTATTCTTAGTAGGATGCAGTTTCAGCCACTTGCTGCTCAACAACTGGAACAGTCTGACTTCAACCCAAAGAACTCAACCACTGACCACATTCTAGTCCTGTGAGTGCTCATAGAAGACAAGCATGAATATCAGCAGCGCTTCTGTGCAGCGTATGATCATTTTAAAAAAGTGTTCATTTCAGCTGATCTGACTGCTCTCTGGGACATCCTGAGAATTAGTGGGACTCCCAAAAGTTACTGAACATCATCGTCAGCCTATACACAGATACCACAAGTGTTTTCTTTGGATTCAGCAAAGAAATGCGGGTGTAGTGCAATGTCTTTATTCCTCTCTTTCAGCCACTCTTCACAAGCACACTTTGCATGTCAGTTGGCTTTCTTCCTCTGAACTACTGTCAGCTTTTTTTTAAATGATGAAAATATTCATTCCTTTGAATATACTGCCTGGGTTGCAGCTACAGTATAGAAAAGTCACTAAGTGAACTATGCAAAATGACACCGGGCTTGTTTCTGCAGTTTGTCCTTGTCTCTTTATAATGATCTTACAACCCCAATTCCAATGCAGTTGGGATGTTGTGTAAAATGCAAATAAAAACAGAATACAATGGTTTGCAAATCCTCTTCAACCTATATTCAACTAAATACACCACAAAGACAAGATATTTAATGTTCAAACTAATAAACGTCATTGTTTTTGTGCAAATATTTGCACAAAAACAATAAATGGATGCCTGCAACATGTTTCAAAAAAGCTGGGACAGTGGTATGTTTACAACTGTGTTACATTACCTTTCCTTCTAACAACACTCAATAAGTGTTTGGGAACTGAGGACACTAATTGTTGAAGGTTTGTAGGTGGAATTCTTCTTGTGAATAGCTGAGCCTTTTGGGGATGCTCCTTTTATACCCATTCATGATACTCAACTGTTTCCAATTACCCTGTTCACCTGTGGAATGTTCCAAACAGGTGTTCTTTGAGCATTCATCAACTTTCCCAGTCTTTTGTTGCCACTGTCCCAGCTTTTTTGAAATGTGTTGCAGGCATGAGAGAGTAAGTTAACCCACCTTTTGTCAAAAACTGATTTATGGCCCTGTCAGCCAATCAGAATCGACTACGTCACTAAGCCCCGCCCCTTATGACATCACAGCCAATCAGAATCGATTACGTCACTATGTCCCGCCCCTAGCCCCTCCCCTAGTCCCACCTCCAAGCCCCGCCCCTTATGACATCACAGTCAATCAGAATCGATTACATCACTATGTCCCGCCCTAAGCCCCGCCCCCGGCTCCTCCCCTAGTCCCGCCCCTGGCTCCTCCCCTAGCCCCACCCCCAAGCTCCTCCCCTAGCCCCACCCCCCAAGCTCCTCCCCTAACCCCGCCCCAAGCACCGCCTCCAAGCCCTACCTCCCCTCCCACCCGGGTCTAATATTTTAATGTCATTTTATTTCATGAATTAAAGAATGATTAAAAATACCTAGATCTTTTTAATGTATTAAAGAATTAACTAATTCTGAAATAATTAAACATAAATCAGTGTCTATTATTTAATACCCCTTTAATATTTTTAATTCTTAAATTAAAGCGCCTCCTTTTATGGTTTGTAATGCCTCAATTAAAGAAGGAATAAAAAATACCATATCTTATGCATAATTATGGGAGGTTTTCTTCAATTTAGTGATTAAACACGAATATTTTAATACGCCTTTAATATTTCTTAATTCTTAAATTATCGCGTTTCCTTTTCTGTTTTTTTTTTAATTCGTAAATTAAAGAAGGGAAACAAATAGCCGTCTCTCTCGGCTGTAAGTCTTTGCAGCAAGACGGTCAAATACCCACGCATAGAGCTGCTCGCGGAAACATGACCCCACGGCTGTAATACCTCTTGCAGACGCTAACTGCGTCTGTGTGTGTGTGTGTGTGGGTGCGTGCGTGCGTGCGCGTGTGTGTGTGTGTGTGTGCGTGTGTGTGTGTGTGTGTGCGTGCGTGTGTGTGTGTCTGTGTGTGTGTGTCTGTGTGACCTGCGGAGCGGGGGTGTCAGGCCGGATGGTCCTTTATAACATAGTAGAGAAGCTTGAATCTTTGGTTGAATGTTTTATTACATCCGATCTTCCTGAAGACGGGGGCGTTCGCGCTTGTTTGAAGGCTGAAAAAACAAAGCTCCTTCTCACTCACGCCAAATGGTGTTTCTTTTAAGATATTAGTCGATCGATCAAGGGCCGTGGGACACCCGCTGATCGGAGATGCTGCCCCGAGGTGATGAAGCCGGAAAAACAACAAACTTTGGTCTCACCCACGTCCCTGGGAAGGAGTCACCGCTCATTTCCACTACGACCGGTGAAGAGTGAAGATGCCTGGACCCCCAGCTATGGGTATAAAATAGAATAAATTTGCGGAAAAAAAAAAAATCCTGAAAAACCATGTTGTTTAATTAAGTTTTCTTGTCTTCGAGCAGAGTGCGAAAACCGCATCAGCTTTCAGGGTAAGTGATTTAAGTAATCTGTTTTGATAGAAATGAGTGTTTTTAAATGATGCACGCCGTCTGAAACTGTCTTTTTTAGACAAAACCACGCAGACGGTCCAGAGCGCATTCGGACCCGTCCTCGGTAATATATTTGAAATATTACAGAATATCCGCTTGCGAGGGTGGTGCTTTGTATTCATTTATTTATGTTAATTCTAGAAATCAAGTTAGAGCCCCCTGAAGAAGTTCGAAGGCTGGAAGCCCCGACTTCACCACGCAGATGTAAGTACAGCGATCGAAATTAAATCACGGTTAAAACTCTGGAATAACCCGATTTTTTCTGTCACAGCCCATGGAGAAGCGGGTCAGTGGGAGAGAACCGTAAAACGATCCACGGATGTACACGGTAAGGAGTCGGAGTTTATGTATTTATTTATTTTAAATATTTAATAACTAACGATTTTCTCTTTTTTTCAGCATGCGGTGGAGGGAGACCGTCTATTTTCCACCGAGACGCAAGGCTCGAAGATATTCTGAGCTGGGATTAACCTCATCTCGCAACTTTTTTGAAAATGTGTATTCTGTTTTTATTTTTATTTTTTTTCTTATTCCGATGGAATGGAAGAATTCATTTTGAAGAGGTATATTAATTGATTTTCTTGAGGTAGATTCATCCTGGTACGAGTTTTAAAAGATGGAAGGAGAGAATTCAGATCGGGAAAATAACTTCGGACGTGTATTGGATTTAAACGCTTCAATAATCGACTCAGCGGGGAGCGCTCCTGGAGCAGATGGCCCATTACCCGAGGCGTTAAATTCACCGCCTCGAAATAACATCGAGTCCGGAGAGAGACTTTTAAGCCGTGTTTGTTTAACACCGTTAAATGAGGCTCTTAACAATTTGGCGGCTGAACGAGAATCGGAAGATATTAACCCCTACATCATTTCTGCGATTAACGCTATAAATTCGACGGTCCAGTCTGATACTGAAGAGCCCCCTGACCCCCCGCACACCCCGCCTCCAGACGAGTCCGGTACCGCGGCGTTGAACCAGGTACGCCTGACTCCACTAAATAACGCCGTAAACCTCCTCGCGTGTGAAGTTAATCCTCACGTCCAATCCGCGGTGGATGAATTAAATCAAACGCGTAACGACGCTCGCATTTTTTCACCTTTAAGAACTCCCTCCCCGCGCAATGCGCACGGAGAAGAGATTTTAAACAGAGCACGTTTAACCCCGATAAACACGGCAATCTCTGTTTTGATGGAAGGCGGGGATGATGCACAACCGGGGCCCAGCCGACACTCTCCCATGACGGGCGGCGGGGCTGCTAACGTCATCAATTGTTTTGCAAAAACAATGTCGGACTCTGTTGTTTTCTCTGGGCCCCTCCCCAATCAGACCGAGAGTGACATGTTTAGCCGCATGTTCTCCTTGAATTGCTGGCTGTCTGAGTGGTGTCCAAAAAATGAGGTGGGCTTCATTGATAATTGGCAAAGCTTCTGGGGAAAACCTGGTCTTGTTAGGAGAGACGGCATCCATCCCACTTTAGAGGGAGCAGCTCTCATTTCTAGAAATCTGGCCAATTTTTTTGGATCCTCCAAACTGTGACTGTCTAGCGTTGGGACCAGGAGGCAGAGCTGCGGTCTTGTACACCTCTCTGCAGCTTCTCTCCCCCTGCCATCCCCTCATTACCCCATCCCCGTAGAGACGGTGCCTGCTCCCAGACTACCAATAACTAGCAAAAATCTATTTAAGCATAAAAATTCAAAAAGAAAAAATAATATAGCACCTTCAATTGCACCACAGACTAAAACAGTTAAATGTGGTCTATTAAACATTAGGTCTCTTTCTTCTAAGTCCCTGTTGGTAAATGATATAATAATTGATCAACGTATTGATTTATTCTGCCTAACAGAAACTTGGTTACAGCAGGATGAATATGTTAGTTTAAATGAGTCAACACCCCCGAGTCACACTAACTGTCAGAATGCTCGTAGCACGGGCCGGGGCGGAGGATTAGCAGCAATCTTCCATTCCAGCTTATTAATTAATCAAAAACCTAGACAGAGCTTTAATTCATTTGAAAGCTTGTCTCTTAGTCTTGTCCATCCAAATTGGAAGTCCCAAAAACCAGTTTTATTTGTTATTATCTATCGTCCACCTGGTCGTTACTGTGAGTTTCTCTGTGAATTTTCAGACCTTTTGTCTGACTTAGTGCTTAGCTCAGATAAGATAATTATAGTGGGCGATTTTAACATCCACACAGATGCTGAGAATGACAGCCTCAACACTGCATTTAATCTATTATTAGACTCTATCGGCTTTGCTCAAAAGTAAATGAGTCCACCCACCACTTTAATCATATTTTAGATCTTGTTCTGACTTATGGTATGGAAATAGAAGACTTAACAGTATTCCCTGAAAACTCCCTTCTGTCTGATCTTTTTTTTTTTATTATTATTTTTTTTAATAACATTTACATTTACCCTGATGGACTACCCTGCAGTGGGGAATAAGTTTCATTACACTAGAAGTCTTTCAGAAAGCGCTGTAACTAGGTTTAAGGATATGATTCCTTCTTTATGTTCTCTAATGTCATATACCAACACAGAGCAGAGTAGCTACCTAAACTCTGTAAGGGAGCTAGAGTATCTCGTCAATAGTTTTACATCCTCATTGAAGACAACTTTGGATGCTGTAGCTCCTCTGAAAAAGAGAGCTTTAAATCAGAAGTGTCTGACTCCGTGGTATAACTCACAAACTCGTAGCTTAAAGCAGATAACCCGTAAGTTGGAGAGGAAATGGCGTCTCACTAATTTAGAAGATCTTCACTTAGCCTGGAAAAAGAGTTTGTTGCTCTATAAGAAAGCCCTCCGTGAAGCTAGGACATCTTTCTACTCATCACTAATTGAAGAAAATAAGAACAACCCCAGGTTTCTTTTCAGCACTGTAGCCAGGCTGACAAAGAGTCAGAGCTCTATTGAGCTGAGTATTCCATTAACTTTAACTAGTGATGACTTCATGACTTTCTTTGCTAACAAAATTTTGACTATTAGAGAAAAAATTACTCATAACCATCCCAAAGATGTATCGTTATCTTTGGCTGCTTTCAGTGATGCCGGTATTTGGTTAGACTCTTTCTCTCCGATTGTTCTGCCTGAGTTATTTTCATTAGTTACTTCATCCAAACCATCAACATGCTTATTAGACCCCATTCCTGCCAGGCTGCTCAAGGAAGTCCTACCATTATTTAATGCTTCAATCTTAAATATGATCAATCTATCTTTGTTAGTTGGTTATGTACCACAGGCCTTTAAGGTGGCAGTAATTAAACCATTACTTAAAAAGCCATCACTTGACCCAGCTATCTTAGCTAATTATAGGCCAATCTCCAACCTTCCTTTTCTCTCAAAGATTCTTGAGAGGGTAGTTGTAAAACAGCTAACTGATCACCTGCAGAGGAATGGTCTATTTGAAGAGTTTCAGTCAGGTTTTAGAATTCATCATAGTACAGAAACAGCATTAGTGAAGGTTACAAATGATCTTCTTATGGCTTCGGACAGTGGACTTATCTCTGTGCTTGTTCTGTTGGACCTCAGTGCTGCTTTTGATACTGTTGACCATAAAATTTTATTACAGAGATTAGAGCATGTCATAGGTATTAAAGGCATTGCGCTGCGGTGGTTTGAATCATATTTGTCTAATAGATTACAGTTTGTTCATGTAAATGGGGAATCTTCTTCACAGACTAAAGTTAATTATGGAGTTCCACAAGGTTCTGTGCTAGGACCAATTTTATTCACTTTATACATGCTTCCCTTGGGCAGTATTATTAGACGGTATTGCTTAAATTTTCATTGTTACGCAGATGATACCCAGCTTTATCTATCCATGAAGCCAGAGGATACACACCAATTAGCTAAACTGCAGGATTGTCTTACAGACATAAAGACATGGATGACCTCTAATTTCCTGCTTTTAAACTCAGATAAAACTGAAATTATTGTACTTGGCCCCACAAATCTTAGAAGCATGGTGTCTAACCAGATCGTTACTCTGGATGGCATTTCTCTGATCTCTAGTAATACTGTGAGAAATCTTGGAGTTATTTTTGATCAGGATATGTCATTCAAAGCGCATATTAAACAAATATGTAGGACTGCCTTTTTGCATTTACGCAATATTTCTAAAATCAGAAAGGTCTTGTCTCAGAGTGATGCTGAAAAACTAATTCATGCATTTATTTCCTCTAGGCTGGACTATTGTAATTCATTATTATCAGGTTGTCCTAAAAGTTCCCTAAAAAGCCTTCAGTTGGTTCAGAATGCTGCAGCTAGAGTACTGACGGGGACTAGCAGGAGAGAGCATATCTCACCCGTGTTGGCCTCTCTTCATTGGCTTCCTGTTAATTCTAGAATAGAATTTAAAATTCTTCTTCTTACTTATAAGGTTTTGAATAATCAGGTCCCATCTTATCTTAGGGACCTCGTAGTACCATATTACCCCATTAGAGCGCTTCGCTCTCAGACTGCGGGCTTACTTGTGGTTCCTAGGGTTTGTAAGAGTAGAATGGGAGGCAGAGCCTTCAGCTTTCAGGCTCCTCTCCTGTGGAACCAGCTCCCAATTCAGATCAGGGAGACAGATACCCTCTCTACTTTTAAGATTCGGCTTAAAACTTTCCTTTTCGCTAAGGCTTATAGTTAGGGCTGGATCGGGTGACCCTGGACCATCCCTTGGTTATGTTGCTTTAGACGTAGACTGTGGGGGGTTCCCATGATGCACTGTTTCTTTCTTTTTTTGCTCCGTATGCATCACTCTGCATTTAATCATTAGTGATCGATCTCTGCCCCCCTTCTCGTTATGTCTTTTTCCTGGTTTTTTTCCCTCAGCCCCAACCAGTCTCAGCAGAAGACTGCCCCTCCCTGAGCCTGGTTCTGCTGGAGGTTTCTTCCTGTTAAAAGGGAGTTTTTCCTTCCCACTGTGGCCAAGTGCTTGCTCATAGGGGGTCGTTTTGACCGTTGGGGGTTTTCATGGTTATTGTATGGCCTTGCCTTGCAATATGGAGCGCCTTGGGGCAACTGTTTGTTGTGATTTGGCGCTATATAAGAAAAAAGTTGATTGATTGATTGATTGATCAGGAGACCTGCTTTTAACAATATCGAAATCAGGCAGCCTCTAAATTTCCAGCGCGCCGACGAAATTCCCAACTACGCGGAATTTTATTGTAACGTCGTAGGGGCTCTTCATAACTCAGTCGAAAAGGCTTTAACAAACGCCAGGGCCGGGGACTTTATCCAAACGGAGATTCGTGGGGACTCAGTCTACAACGAGGCCGCTTTGATCAGCTCATATAACGACACGGGCGATGTGGCGGGCTTCGAGAATCTGCTAGAACGATTGATACAATCGAATTCCAACGTTTTATCCGACGAGTCTCTGGAATTAGTGGTCCAAGTCATCCACAACCAGAACGGCGCGGGGAAGCGCAGAATAGATGACCTCCTCCATCACGAGGTTCTGAGGAAAAAATCCAAATGCCTTAATATCGTGTATAATCCTGACAACAGTTTATGTTTCGCGATAAACCTCGTTCAGTTATTGAATCCTCATCTGACTACGCACGAGGCGGAGCAGCGCGGGCTGGCGTTACAAAATAGCGTCGGATTAACGGAAGCTACGCCGGTATCTTTAGAGCAGGTGGGAATATTTGAAAACGTTCTGGGTTGTAAAATTGTGGTGTTTTTCAGAGCTGAAGGGGAGAGAAAGCTGACAAAATTCCAGACAGGAATACCGGCGCTGCAGAAAACTCTTTTCGTTTTTCTGTTTAATAATCATTTTTACGGAATCATCGATTTAAAGAGATTTTTGGGAGTGAAATATGTATGTAAGTTTTGCTTTGAGGGGTACAATAACCATGCCTCCCATAATTGTCCGTCATATTGTAAAATTTGTGAATCCACGCAGTGTTACGAGAAAAATAACCCTGTATTCTGCAGCGAATGTAACAAGAAGTGTCGCTCTCCCACCTGTTACAGCCTGCATAAACAGCCGAAGTATCGTCCTTCCGCCGGTAAGTTCGTTAATGTGTGTGATAACAGAAAAAAATGCTCTCGATGTAAACGCGAGTATTACATAGCGTTTTCTAAAAACAGCGCTCCGCACGTGTGTAAACAAAAGAGGTGTCATATATGCGGCGAGGCTCTCCAGGAGCCGAGCGAGGGTCACCTCTGCTATATGACGCCGCTCGAAGCTGAAGAGACGCATTCAGAGAAATATGTTTTTTATGACTTTGAAACGTATGTCGATAATAACGGGGAACACATACCGTTTTACGTCAGCGCTGTAACAAAGACGGGTGATTTTTGGAGCACATGGGGGGCAGACTGCGTAGCCCACTTCTTTAAACATTTTAGAACGAGAAAATTCAAAGAATACGTGTTCATCGCTCACAACTCAAAAGGTTTTGACGGCTATTTGCTTCTAAAGTATTTAGTCCAGCAGGGCGTAACCCCCGCTGTGATTATGACCGGGAGTAAACTATTACTCATGACAGACGCCACCTTTAAACAGAAATATATAGATTCATTATCTTTCCTTACAATGCGCTTATCTCAGATGCCTAAAGCCCTGGGAATCCGACTGAAAGACGAAATCGTCCGCAAAGGTTACTTTCCGCACCTGTTCAGTTCAGAAAAAAATCTGAACTATGTCGGCCCGTACCCTGACTCAGCGGCTTACAGGGTCGCAAATATGTCAGAGGGAGAAAGAGAGGAATTTAACGCGTGGTACGCGCTAAAAAAAAACGCAATTTTCGATTTTAAAGCCGAGGCCGTTATGTATTGTGATAACGATACAAAAATCCTGGCTGCAGCCTGCTCCAAATTTATGTCTGAATTCATCGCTGAAACACGCGTGGATCCTTTTACCCGCGTTACAATCGCCTCGGCGTGTATGAAAGTCTTCCAAACTAACTTTCTTGCTCCAAAAACGCTGGCGATCCCCTCCGCCGACAATTATAGAACGATGCATAAAAAATATTCGGATGTGGCCGTGCAGTGGTTAGAATGGGTTGCTGAGACGCAAAACATTATCATCGATCACACTCTAAACAGGGGCGAAAAAAAAATAGGAGGTTATTATGTTGATGGGTATGCTCAGATTGACGGCCGGATAAAAGTGTGGGAGTTTCTCTGGTGTTTTTACCACGGGTGTGCAACGTGTTTTACACAGCACGAAATAAACCCTCTCACAAACACCTCATTTGGAGAGCTCCACGCAGCGTGTCAGAAAAAAATAGCCTTTCTGCGGGCTATCCCGGGCGTCACCCTCAGCGTAATTTGGGAACATCAGTGGCTTGAAATGAGGCTGAGGGATGAGAGCGTTCAGTGTTTCCTCGCCCGCAGGGGGTTACCGGCGCCCCTCGAACCTCGCGACGCTTTATACGGCGGTCGGACTTGCACGTCCCGTCTGAGGTACACGGCTAAGCAAGATGAGAGGGTCTATTACGTCGACGTGACCTCGCTGTATCCTTACGTTAACGTAAATTTCACATATCCCACGGGGCATCCGGAAATTATCGAGAGAAATTTCCGAGACCCCAGGACTTATTTCGGGCTCATCAAAGCCATCGTGTATCCGCCCCGGGGGGTAAAATTCCCTGTCCTCCCACACAGAACTCCTCACGGTAAACTGGTGTTTACTCTGTGTCGCACCTGCGCTGATGAAAATAATCAAGCTGCAGCGTGCACACACAGTCAGCAGCAGAGAGCTCTGTCTGGGACTTGGACGACCCCGGAATTCCACAAAGCTCTGGATACAGGCTATGTTGTAGCTAAGATTTTTGAAGTCTGGCATTTTGAGGAAAAAAGTGATAAAATCTTTGAGGGGTACATAAACACCTTCTTGAAACACAAGCAGGAAGCCTCTGGTTTCCCTCCCGAATTTGATAAAGACCCCGAGAGCAGAGAAAAATATATCACGGACTACTGGTTGAATCAGAAGATTCATTTAGACCCAGAAAAAATCAGTCACAATCCGGCAAAACGACAGATGGCTAAGATCTGCCTCAACTCCTTCTGGGGGAAATTCACCCAGAGGTCAAATCTGACGCAGACCGCGTTCGTTAAAAACACTGACGATCTGTTCAGGTATCTGTTTTCTGAAGAGTACGAGGTCACATATCTAACATTCCTCAGCAGTCAGGTGGCTATGGTTCAATGGATGTACGGCCCGCGGTACGTCAGCCGACCGGGTAAAGCCGTCAATATTTTCATCGCAGCGTTTACAACGGCATACGCGCGTTTGACCTTGTACGGTTTTATGGAAGCTGTGGCAAATCCTGACAGGATTCTGTATTATGATACCAATAGCCTGATTTACGTTTGTAGGCGGGGTGAAACCCCGCTGCCTACCGGTAATTATCTGGGGCAGCTCACCGACGAGTTGAACGGCGACGTCATCACAGAGTTTGCAGCAGCGGGGCCTAAAAGTTACGCATATAAAACTGCACGAGGTAAAACGGTCATGCGTGTGAAGGGGATCACTCAAACCCACGAAAGCTGTCAGAAAATAAACTTTGACAGCTTCAAAGATCTGGTCGAGGGTTATATAAAAGATCCCGCCCTCGCTGCATCTATCAAAACGCCGCAGCAGGGAATTAAACGTCATAAAAGCAGTTTCAGCTTGACAAACGTGTCATTTCAAAAATCCTTCGGGGTGGTGTATGACAAGCGACGTCTTTTAAAGGACGGGGAAACCGAACTGTTCGGATTTTGAAACATGTCTCACTCGGGAAATACGGTGGAGATTGACCCCAGACTTCAGCTCCCATTCTCCTGTCTCATCGTTGGACCGAGTGGTTTGGGAAAGACTGTGTTTGTGAAAACATTGCTGGAAAATTGTAGCCACACTATGAGATATGTGCCTGACAACATTGTATGGCTGTATACGAGGGCTGTCAATAAAGTAACGGTCCTTTTTATTTTTTTCAAAAACTATATGGATTTCATTCATATGTTTTTACGTCAGACACGCTTGAACCCTCATGCGCATGCGTGAGTTTTTCCACGCCTGTCGGTGACGTCATTCGCCTGTGAGCACTCCTTGTGGGAGGAGTCGTCCAGCCCCTCGTCGGAATTCCTTTGTCTGAGAAGTTGCTGAGAGACTGGCGCGTTGTTTGATCAAAATTTTTTCTAAACCTGTGAGACACATCGAAGTGGACACGGTTCGAAAAATTAAGCTGGTTTTCAGTGAAAATTTTAATGGCTGATGAGAGATTTTGAGGTGATTCTGTCGCTTTAAGGACTTCCCACAGTGCGAGACGTCGTGCAGCGCTCTCAGCCGCCGTCGTCAGCCTGTTCAAGCTGAAAACCTCCGCATTTCAGGCTCTATTGATCCAGGACGTCGTGAGAGAACAGAGAAGTTTCAGAAGAAGTCGGTTTCAGCATTTTATCCGGATATTCCACTGTTAAAGGAGATTTTTTTAATGAAAGACGTGCAGACGGGTCCGCGCGTCGGGACGCAGCCGACGCGACGCTCCGCCACAGGAAAAACACCTCTGTTGAAAGCCTTAAGGACAAGTTGGAACATGTCCTGCTGTTAAAAAATTTCTCATATACTCACTCCACTGAAAGCCATCAAAAGCCGCCTGGATTTTACAAATGGTTATCAACACAGAGGTGTTTTTCCTGTGCCGCCGCACCGCGTCGGCTGCGTCCCGACGCACGGACCCGTCCGCACGTCTTTCATTAAAAAAATCTCCTTTAACAGTGGAATATCCGGATAAAATGCTGAAACCGACTTCTTCTGAAACTTCTCTGTTCTCTCACGACGTCCTGGATCAATAGAGCCTGAAATGTGGAGGTTTTCAGCTTGGTTGCATATCCTGGAATGGCTGGGGATCACATAAGTCTTAACGTTGATTCGTGATAACGGGTACACGGCGTTCCCTTTCATGAGAGCTGCGGAGTGACCCAATCTCACTGCAGGGGATACGGTGACTTTCTTAACGAATAGGGACGCGCCCAGAATTTTCAGCTTGAAAGTGGAGGCCGCCAGCCCCATCAGGCAGAAAGCATCGCTGGCTCGAATTAATTTAACTCTTAGATCAACGTTATTCAGAAGAAGCCTCTCGCAGAAAAATATGTCCGCATGCAGCGGACCCTGAACTTGAAATTCACGCGATTCGGCGCTAAAGCGCGCTCTGCTCACGAGGCCTTTATTCGGGCCCGCGTCATCCACAGCGGTCAAATTGTGCTGACCCGGGGTGTCCTTGTAAAACAAACCGCCCGTGAACTGCGATTTCAATGAAGCGGGGGAAAAGTTCAGCAGCGTCTCAATCATCGCCCTGTACGGGTGCAGTTCAGCAGCGTCTCAATCATCGCCCTGTACGGGTGCGTCGCGCTGGACTGGGAAATCAGCCGGTCACCCACAGTCACGTCGACTTGCGAGAAAATCGTATTGAGAGGATAATTTATGACGCCCACGCGGGCGTCATTAGCCAGGTCAGTCCCGTCGGCGTTTGTAATTTTCATTTGCAGATAAAACAGCGTATTATTGAGGTCTAAATACCTCTCACCGTCTCCGGGGATAAAAAACTCGATAGGGCCCATGTCCGTCAGGGCTGATAACGGGCTGACTTCAACATATTGGCTTTGCTCGATGGACAGCTGGGTCCCGGGGACGGCGAATAAATCCAATTTGCTCATGGTGCATTCGGGGGAATTATTTCGCAAAAGAGACATTGTTTAAGAGAAAATATCCCCAGACAACCTCCTCTTCTTATGCTTCCTTCGAACTGTTCTGCTTTTTCCGGGGGTCTTTCGCTTTTTAACCGTTTTGACCCGTTTCCCCGGGAGGCGTTTCCGGGGCCTTCTTGAGAGCACCATGATCCCGGACCCCCGCTGCTGCTCGGGTTCCTGACTCCGTCCGGCCCTCTCAACAACGCGGCTCACTACGTCGGAAGCGATGGTTCGAGCGGCGTTTTTCAGGTGAGGTTTGGCGATCGTGTATCCTTGTTTAATCAGCGGCGACACAAATTTGAACAGTTTCGAAAATATGTTCCCGAGCCCGCGCCCGTACATAACAGGAGCGCCGTGGAAGCCGTGAAGGCCGTTCCCGACTTGATTTTCATAGTAAGGCACAAATCTATAAATGTCGGCTTTGTGCGCTGCCCCGGCCATTTTTTTTTTTTTTTTTTATCCCGCCGGTTTAAAATGTAATGTCACAACCACTTTACCGTATCTGAAATCCACCGATCGATCTTGATCGCTTTTGATTTCGATGCGTATTGTCTCAATATGTCTTTTGGAGACCGGGATGTAATAAGCGGGGTTGAATTTCTTTGTAATTATTTCCCCGAAACGACCTCCAATTTCGAACGCTCGGAGGAGAGGAGCAAAAGCGTCGCCCACCGCCTGAGGCTGTACAACGTCTGTATAACAGAACAGGTGGTACATGCCCGCTTTTATATCGGGGTAGCGGGGACAGCTCGTGACCCCGGGTCCGCATCTCAGCCATTGATTAGGCTGCATCCCCAGCATGTACGCTGTCGGGGCTTCAAAATATACCTGGCTGGTACCGTCTCCTTCCCACAGAAACTTTTTCTGGATATCGTCATATTTTAAAGTCAGATTCGGATCTATAGTCTTCAAACGAGGGTTTATCAGCGCTGCAATAACCTCAAAGTTATCATAATATCCCGTGTCAAAATATCGCGAGTGAATGGCGAGTTTGTTCTTCCCCGTAATTTTCATCACCTGGAACGTACAGGAAGGCTTTTCCGGGATATTTAACCAGGTGTGCGGATAAGAAATTTCCGTCAGCGCCACATCCCAGTCACCCTCTAGATCCAGGTGTCAAGCCAAGTCCACCTGGTAGCATGAAATTGTGTTGTCCGGGAATACTTTTAGGCTGGCGTTTGAAAGCAGAGTCATATAAAATCCGTGTTTCAGATCCCGATCCATTTCTCATATGTCGGTTGAAGACAGATGTTCTCATATTTATACGGCCATCAGCTGGTCCGCGGGAACCCAGGAGTTAAATTTCTCAGGCCAATTTTTCCATCTGACAAATACAAATTTCTTCCCCTTGGTAAAACGTTCACGAATAATTTCTTGAACCTGATACGGTCTGTCTTTTGCTATTTTAACCTTCTGCAATTCTGGTTCATAGAATGAACCTTCAATGATCTCGCCGTCATAATCTTTCAATTTATAAACGGGCGGCGTACGTTGTATACATTCTGACACCGTGAACATTTCATCCGTAAAACTTTGTTCATATTTTTTATCAAAAACTCCCCTGAACTTGGAGACCCTGACTATATCTCCGACCTTATATTTAAACTTCGCAGGCCTCCTGCGTAGGGTGGATGCCCCGTACAAATTTTGAAACACTTGATCGACATTTCGAGCATTAACCTCATTCGGCCTCATCTTAATGCTTTTATGATAACTCTCGTTATAAGCCGTGAGTAAAGACGGTAGGACGTCAATGTATCTTCTCGTGTTTTTAGCAGTAAAATATCTCCACATTCTCATCTTTAGCGTGCGATTAAATCTCTCGACAACCGAGGCTTTCAGATCACTGGCCGTGGCAAAATGTAGAATCCGGTGTTTTTTCATTAAATCCTTGAACGGTTTGTTAAAAAACTCTTTCCCGGCATCAGTCTGCAACTTCAGAGGCAGCCCGCTCTGCTTTAAGAGCGAGGCAAAGGCCTGTGAGACTTCACGCCCTTGCTTTGACTTCAGAGGTCTGGCATACGCTTTTTTTGAGAAGATATCGATAATGGTCAGCAGGTACTTGTACCCGTCGTTAAAATCTGATAACCCCTGCATGTCACATAAATCCGCCTGAAATTGGTTAAGCGGGTTTGTGACAAATACTCTATTTCTTGGAAAATGCGTCCTGGCAGGTTTGTGTAATGTGTATGCATCTTCCCCCGACAGGAAATCTCTGATATGCTTCATGCAAATTTTAGATCCGTGTTGATCGGTCATAGCCCTGCGTAAACGCTCCAGCCCTCCAAAACTCCCTGGATTTACCGGACTATAATATATATCCTTCATTAAACCCTCATCACCCATCTTTTAAGACGGATCTCTTCAGAATGATGAACCGGATAGTCCTTTTTGCATTTTTATATGTTTTAGCGACCATAAATATTAGTCTTTTGTTTTAAATAGGCGCTCTTGGAAACGTTAAATTGAACTCTGATTCAGCACCGCGGAGAGCGCTCACAGAGCAGCCTCGAGCTTTTAATAAGACCGTGTTAAAACCCCTCATTAATTCATACGAGCACCTTTTTTTCCACCAAAACCTCGTTTGTATGACTCTGTCTTGCAATATGAAGCGCCTTGGGGCTACTGTTTTGTTGTGGTTTTGGCGCTATATAAATTTGATTTGTAAAACATTTCACCCTTTTTCAACAATATTATTGGAAAGAACACTGACCGTCTGAGTTTTAGAATGTATGCTTTATTACATTCATTAAAGTCACACACAGAGAAAAAACAATTGTTCATGTTTATTAAACACAACATACATGAAGGAAAAAGTATACGTTCACGTACAAAACTGGAAAACTCTCAGTAATACATCTCCCCTGCATTTACGGTTTATTTCAGTATTCAGCTGTAAAAGTGTAGGAGCAATCTCCCCTCGGCCCAGTTCCAACTGTTTCACCCGGTACGCCATCACATCCACAAACAGAGTGTATAATGTAAGCAGATGCATCGTATTACACCGTGTAAAATCGTCAGTGGTCAAAACAAAGATTTTCAGTAATACGTTGTACAGAGATTTTTCAGATGAATGGAGAGCTGCGTTGTAGATATGATCTGTCCAGACTCCGGGCCCGGGGCGACGTCTGATAACGTCGAAGACCCTCTCCATAGCGCATAAAGGCGGGGCGTCTGGGGTCTCCAGCCTGCGAATGACTGCCCGCTCCAGCTTATACGAGAGTCCATGTATAATATAAACTTCCCGCAAGCTTTGAAAGAGACTCATCACACAATTACCCATGACTGTAAAACAATATAATGATATTTAAAAAAAAAAAAAAAAAAGGCAGGTTTTTTTTCTTCAGTCGTCTGGGTTATAGACGGCTACCATCCCCTCCAGGTCGAGATCTGCGTCTTCACCGAAACATGTGTACAGTTCGTTGTTCTTTGCTTCAAAATTATCAGTGTATTTCAGCTCAGTGAGGATGTTTTCTACCGCCCCCTGGACCCTCGCAGCCGATGGGTTGAGGAAGCGCTGGGCTAGGAGCTTTACCACAGCCGGGATGAAGGTCGGTCTCCAGAGTCTCACCATTAATCTCTCAAAATGTCCGGTAAAGAAATATTCATTTAACGGGTCCAGGCACTCGTGCTGGCGCTGGCTGGGGTGATCGATCTCACACCCGTAACAGAGTTTTTGTCTGTAACTTTTGATCACAGCCAAAAGTAAGTGTGCCACGCCGACTTTCACCGTTTTCAGGAATTCCTCTGACAGGAACCCATCTGGCCGGTCAGATGCAAAAGATGTGGCGTATTTCTCAGCCCGCTCGAGGTCTTGTACCTCGCGCGGACTCGCGGCCTCCGGGGCTGCGGGAAGAGACCCCACGCCTCCGGGCTGGAAAGTGCGTGAGAAGGATGGATCTCGTCCCAGACCGGCTCGAGCTGAACTCCCCACGGGCTCTCGTACCCGCCGCAGGTCCGTGAAGCCTGCCCCAGGGATGCCAGGTCTCTTCCACAGTCGAGCGCGCAGTCACAAGCGATGTCGTCGGCCGCTGCAATGGGAGAGGTTGAGGAGCTCATGCTGGTTCGTCGTCCGATGCTTGAATGAGATGTGGTCCCCTGGTTTTTTATAGAAATCCCCATGCATGCGGGGGAGGAGCTACGTCAGAGTTTTTTTTTTTTAAGTAAAAAGAGGGGCCAAGTTTTTTCGGACTTCGGTAACGTCCCTCCAGGCCAGGCACCTTGTAAAGAGGCCCGTAATCCTGTCGTTGCAGGTGTTGAACAACTCATGCCAGCTCTCAGCCGCAGCTGTGATGCTTCTGACGTGGCCGCTGGCACTAAGTCGCTCCAACTTAATTTCACCCTCAGAGTCAGTGTCAGGAGGCCCCCGCTGAAATATCACCCTATAGCGCGGCCCCTGGGTGCTGAGCCAGGTGAGTTGGAAGCGTGTTTTCTTCTTTTCCGGCGTCCGATCTCCTGGAGGCTCAGGGTTGACCGTGTCGCGAATCATCGACCCTGCGGCCGCGGAAAACACACCCCAATCGGCGGAAGTAAGCGCCACCCGTGGGGTTCCTCGACTGGTGGTCTCACCCTCAGCCAGAGTGAAGAAACTTACTTGGGCATAATACGGGTCGAATGTGTAAGTTAAACGTTCGGGCCCCTCCAGGCTGTACGTCAGATCTTCCTCCAGTATCGGCTGGCTCAGGCGGCTGACGTACATCCTCGCTTTTTTTGGAGCAAGCGAGCCCTCTGTTGTCATGCTGATGTTCACGGGCGTCTCACAGATGTAGCGGAGGATTGGAGTTCGTCTCGCCATGGTGAATGCTGTATGTCACTCTGTCATCGAAAAGGGGATTTTTAAACCCGTCTTCGTCCGCGGGGCGTAATTCATCACCTTTTGCTCTAAAAACACCATTTGGCGTGAGTGAGACCGAGCTTTGTTGTTTTTCCGGCTTCATCACCTCGGGGCAGCATCTCCGATCAGCGGGTGTCCCGCGGCCCATGATCGATCGACTAATATCTTAAAAGAAACACCATTTGGCGTGAGTGAGAAGGAGCTTTGTTTTTTCAGCCTTCAAACAAGCGCGACGAACGCCCCCGTCTTCAGGAAGATCAGATGTAATAAAACATTCAACCAAAGATTCAAGCTTCTCTACTATGTTATAAAGGACCATCCGGCCTGACACCCCCGCTCCGCAGGTCACACAGACACACACACACACACACACACAGACACACACACACACACGCACACGCACACACACGCGCACGCACGCACGCACCCACACACACACACACACAGACGCAGTTAGCGTCTGCAACAGGTATTACAGCCGTGGGGTCATGTTTCCGCGAGCAGCTCTATGCGTGGGTATTTGACCGTCTTGCTGCAAAGACTTACAGCCGAGAGAGATGGTTATTTGTTTCCCTTCTTTAATTTACGAATTTAAAAAAAACAGAAAAGGAAACGCGATAATTTAAGAATTAAGAAATATTAAAGGCGCATTAAAATATTCGTGTTTAATCACTAAATTGAAGAAAACCTCCCATAATTATGCATAAGATACGGTATTTTTTATTCCTTCTTTAATTGAGGCATTACAAACCATAAAAGGAGGCGCTTTAATTTAAGAATTAAAAATATTAAAGGGGTATTAAATAATAGACACTGATTTATGTTTAATTATTTCAGAATTAGTTAATTCTTTAATACATTAAAAAGATCTAGGTATTTTTAATCATTCTTTAATTCATGAAATAAAATGACATTAAAATATTAGACCCAGGTGGGAGGGGAGGTAGGGCTTGGAGGCGGTGCTTGGGGCGGGGTTAGGGGAGGAGCTTGGGGGTGGGGCTAGGGGAGGAGCCAGGGGCGGGACTAGGGGAGGAGCCGGGGGCAGGGCTTAGGGGCGGGACATAGTGACGTAATCGATTCTGATTGACTGTGATGTCATAAGGGGCGGGGCTTGGAGGCAGGACTAGGGGCGGGGCTAGGGGCGGGGCTTAGGGGTGGGACATAGTGACATAATCAATTCTGATTGGCTGTGACATCATAAGGGGGCGGGGCTTAGTGACATAGTCGATTCTGATTGGCTGACAGGGCCATAAATCAGTTTTTGACAAAAGGTGGGTTAACTTACTCTCTGGCATCCATTTAAAAATGAGAAAATATTTGCACAAAACATTAAAGTTTATCAGTTTGAACATTAAATATCTTGTCTTTGTGGTGTATTCAATTGAACATAGGTTGAAGAGGATTTGCAAATCGTATTGTTTGTTTTTTTTCTATTTATTTATCAAGGGACAGCGCATGTTAAAAAAGACAATGTACAGAGACGCATCCATAACACACAGGATTATAGCCTAAGCTAATTTCCATCCTTAGTCCCTGTATGGGCACATGGCCCGACATAAAACATGGGACAAGACATCCATAGTCACCCCATCTCTCTCTCTTACACTCCAGGCACACACACCCAGCAACACACTCCAAACCCACACACACAGATGGACAAATAGACAAATAGTATTAAAAGGTTAGGGCAAGTCCTCACTCTCATTACATTCAAATTGGTTAAACACATCCTCACTGTCATTCATTCAAAACCACAGTATTTAAATAGTATTTACAAAGTGCAGGTATAAATACAATTGCAGGTCCACGGCTTATGTGCAAAAAGCTTTGTTTAGAGCTAACATTGATATAATTGCAAAATGCCCGGCCTGTGTGCAAAAAGGCTCAGTTCAGTTCATTTAGAGCTAAAATAAATATGATTACAGATACCCAGCTTGTGTGCAAAAATGCTCAGTTTTGTTCATATAAGTTCAGTTGTGATTGCAGACTTGATTGTCCAGTAGCCATGATTTCAATTGCTCTGAGAAGGAGCTGAGTGATGGCAGGTCGCGTACAGTCACTGGGATGGTGTTCCAGGTTTGAGAGGTGCAGTAAGAGAAAGTGGCCTGTCCAAAGGCACTTTTTCTAGATGGAATCACACAATCACCTCTGGAGCTCGCTCTTGTACGTGTGTTTTGAGTCTTTTTAATAAAATCAAGTAATGGGTAAGGAGCCAGTCCGTTTAGAATTTTGTATACAAGAACAGAGTCTACGTATTTAACCATGCTCTCCCAGCTTAATATGTTGTGTTTTTTTAAGATAATACAATGATGGTGAGGCTTTGGTTGGTCAAACAGTATTTCATGTGAGATGTAATCATTGCATCAAGATAGAGCTTGGCTGCCTCCAAAGTTAGATTGTTTCTTATATGTTTGAAGTTAGACAAATTAAATTTTATTCACAACCTTTTTCACCTGTCGTTTAAAATTAAGTTTTGAGTCCATAATAACTCCTAGGTATTTGAATTCATTGACTGTTTCAATTTGCGTTCCTTTCACTCTTATAGAAGGATTTGCTTCAATGTGGGGATTTTTTGAAAAAACAACATACTGACCATTTTTGAGACATTTAGAATAAGTTGGGATCTCTGCAGCCATTCCAAAACTGCGTGCATGGCGGATGTTAATTCTTGGGCTACTTGCTGTTTAGTTTTTGAGTGGACATAAATTATTACGTCATCTGCATATAGTTGGCACAGCACATTTGGTGGACAACAATCTGGAAAATCATTTATATAAAGAGAAAATAATAGTGGAGATAGGGCTGAGCCTTGTGGTAATCCCATCTGATTGATACATGTAGGTGAAGTGTAGTTTTGTATCCTAACAAATTGTTTTCTATGTGTTAAGTACGAGTCCACCCAGTGTAAAGTGCGGGGAGAGAAATTAAATTTTGACAGTTTATTGATTAAAATTTGTCCATTTACAGTATCAAAGACTTTCTTAAGGTCGAGGAATACTGCTCCAATGACTCCTCCTTTGTTGATTTTCTGTTTTAGTTTTTCCAAGAGAAAGCATACAGCTGTTTCTGTTGAGTAATTTTTTCGAAAGCCGAATTGCATTTGATGAAGACTGAAGGAGCTATAATTTAAATGTTCTACGAGTAGTTCTGTTACACATTTTTCAAGTATTTTTGATACAGTTGGCAGGATACTTATGGGTCTATAATTATTTGTTTCTGTGGGATCCCCAGATTTTAAAATTGGTGTAATAGCTGAGATCTTCCAGGTCTCTGGGAAGGTGCCTGAATCTATAGACTTATTATTTTGGTAATAGGCAATATGAGGAATTGCTTATGCGTTTTGATGAACATTGTACTTATACCAAAAGCATCTAAGGCTTTAGAATTTTTTAGGCTAGTAATTAACTTATCAATTTGTGTGAATGACTGGTTTTAAATTAAAAGGGGCTTCGTTGGTAGCAGCAACCATTGCCATAGGGCTTGTATTTGCCATTGCTGCTGCCCCGTGGACTAACTTCTCAACAGAGTCAATAAAATATGTATTTAGAGCAGTTGCTATTTTAATGGGATCAGTCATAACTTTGTTACTTAATTTTATTTCTTTGATACTAACATTTTTCACCGGATTTCCAATTAGTTTCCTCATATGTGACCAAACTTCTTTCATGTTACACTTTGCGTTTTTTATGGCATTAATTAAGAAATTTGCTTTAGCGCACCTTATTTTTGTTGTGACTTTGTTTCTGAGTGTTGTAAAGGTTAGTCTGTCTGTGATGCTTTTAGTCTTCAGCGAAGTCTTAAGTGCAAAGTCGCACTGTTTCATTAAAATCCAAATCTCCTCATTTAGCCAAGGCAAATGTCTTCTCTGTGATCTATTCTTTACCTTTTTCTGAAATTTGCTCATTGTGTCTTGGATTACTTTCATAAATACAGTGCAGTTTTCATCCAGTTTGTCCGATGTGAGGTGGTCCGACCAGTTAATTTCTTTCAGCGCGGTTTCCAGATTAGTCATTTCATTTTTGGGTATTTTTAACTGCTCTGAAGGTTTGTGAAAGGGGCGGGCGTATCTACTTTTGGATAATTTCCTAGAGAATAGGATTAAGTTATGATCTGATAGACCAGTAATCAAGTTATAGATTTTATGAATCCTATCCTTTCTATTTGTGAATACTAGATCTATACATGTTTCTGTAGATTTACATATTCTGGTGGAGCCTTTTATTATCTGGGATAAATCATGGCTATTTATGACAGATTTCAACTTTTTACAATTTGATTTATTAAACCAGTTTGCGTTAAAATCTCCAATTACTATGATTTCCTTCCTCCCATCACAATCCTTAAGGATGTCCTGTAATTCCTCGTAAAATACATTAGATGCTGATGGAGGCCTGTATAGTCCTATCAGTATAATTGACATTTGGGGTGAGAGGTTTACATTAAGCCCAATACATTCAAGATTGTTTGGGGAGTGCCAATTTATTTGAGTGCATTTTAAATGTATTTTACATAGAACATTATTCCTCCACCTCTGTCTTCTAGCCTGTCGCATCTGTAGATGTTATACCCTGGTACACTCAAGCCGGCCATTGTGTTGTGTGGGCCGCTGAAGAGGAGGTACTGCTGGCCCACCACCACCAGAGGGCGCCCTGCCTGGAGTGCGGGCTCCAGGCACTAGGGGGCGCTGCCGCCTTGCAGGAGCAGCCAGAGTGACAGCTGTCACCCATCACCTGCGACAGCTGTCATCAATCATCGGATCTGCAGGGGTATATCAGCAGGACGGCATCTCCACCTCATTGCCGAGATATCGCTCTACCAAAGAGGTAACGTTCTCAGCCGATTCTATTGTCTTCCTGACAGTAATACTTTGTTGCTTGTGTGCAGACAGTGAGTAGTACAGCTGGAGACTGTATTGGACTTTTTTGGATAAGTACTCACATTCTTACACTACAGTATTTTTCTGACGAGAGGTGGAGGTGGTGTTTCCACCCTACGTGTTGCTGGGTGCTGCCGCACCCACACCTGACTGTTTCTGTTCCTCGCCAGCAGTACCGGATCCGACGAGCGGAGGCAGTGGCCACCTGGGAGTTCGGGACTTGGCGGCTCCAGTATTCCCGGGGTTCGGTGGCGGAGGAGATCGGGTGGTTCCGGTTCGACTTGGACAGACGTCTCCTATCTTCGAGCCTGCCCACACGACACCGTTGACATTTGGCTTATTTCGACATTGTAATCAGTTGTGTTTGTTGTGCGTGTTTCACAACAGTAAAGCTTTGTTATTTGACTTCCTCCATTGTCCGTTCATTTGCGCCCCCTGTTGTGGGTCCGTGTTCCTACACTTTCCCAACACATTGCTGAGTTTGGGTGTAACCAGGTCTCCGTGATACATAGGAAGTCTATATTTGATTCACTCAGAAGATGTTGCATTTGTTCACATTTAGGCATTATACTTCGAATATTTATTTGGCCTCCTAGCAGGCCCTTAGGTTTAGCTTTAGGGCTCCACAGCACCTGGGCATGATTCAGAGTTTGAAAGAACTTATACTTATGCTGTTTGAAGATTGTTTTCTTCCTAATTAACTGTAGTGTTTTTGCATTACCATCTCTATGGGGGGGGTTATCTACAGTTGTAGAGCAGAAGCCACTTAACTGGTGTGTTGCTGGCACCTGGTGCATTGTAGCTGGGGTGGGCGCCGCTCCCTCAGTGGATCCCGGCGCACGTGTCGGCAGCCCCCGGCGCGAACCTGCACCGGGGACTGCCGCCTCCTCGATGAATCCCGGTATGTGTGCTGCTAACCCCCGGTGCGAGATCGCTCCCACGGTGAGTCCCAGTGTGCGTGCAAGATTGCACTGGGGTCCGCCGCTCCCTCGGTGAGTCCTGGTGTGCATGTTACCGGGACTTACATTACTTACATTTACATTTTACACAGCGTCCCAACTTTATTGGAATTGGGGCTGTAAACACCACCCTCCCAGTTATTCCCAGTCCCTGTGGATCCAAATCCAAATTGGAAGTCCCAAAAACCAGTTTTATTTGTTGTTATCTATCGTCCACCTGGTCGTTACTGTGAGTTTCTCTGTGAATTTTCGGACCTTTTGTCTGACTTAATGCTTAGCTCAGATAAGGTAATTATAGTGGGCGATTTTAACATCCACACAGATGCTGAGAATGACAGCCTCAACACTGCATTTAATCTATTGTTAGACTCGATTGGCTTTGCTCAAAATGTAAAAGAGTCCACCCACCACTTTAATCATACCTTAGATCTTGTTCTGACTTATGGTATGGAAATTGAAGACTTAACAGTATTCCCTGAAAACCCCCTTCTGTCTGATCATTTCTTAATAACATTTACATTTACTCTGATGGACTACCCAGCAGTGGGGATTACGTTTCATTACAGTAGAAGTCTTTCAGAAAGCGCTGTAACTAGGTTTAAGGATATGATTCCTTCTTTATGTTCTCCAATGCCATATACCAACACAGGGCAGAGTAGCTACCTAAACTCTGTGAGTGAGATAGATTATCTCGTCAATAGTTTTATATCCTCATTGAGGACAACTTTGGATGCTGTAGCTCCTCTGAAAAAGAGAGCCTTAAATCAGAAGTGCCTGACTCCATGGTATAACTCACAATCTCGCAGCTTAAAGCAGATAACCTGTAAGTTGGAGAGGAAATGGCGTCTCACTAATTTAGAAGATCTTCACTTAGCCTGGAAAAAGAGTCTGTTGCTCTATAAAAAAAAGCCCTCCGTAAAGCTAGGACATCTTACTACTCATCACTAATTGAAGAAAATAGAACAACCCCAGGTTTCTTTTCAGCACTGTAGCCAGGCTGACAAAGAGTCAGAGCTCTATTGAGCTGAGTATTCCTTTAACTTTAACTAGTAATGACTTCATGACTTTCTTTGCTAATAAAATTTTAACTATTAGAGAAAAAATTACTCATAACCATCCCAAAGACATATCGTTCTCTTTGGCTGCTTTCAGTGATGCCGGTATTTGGTTAGACTCTTTCTCTCCGATTGTTCTGTCTGAGTTATTTTCATTAGTTACTTCCTCCAAACCATCAACATGTCTATTAGACCCCATTCCTACCAGGCTGCTCAAGGAAGCCCTACCATTAATTAATGCTTCAATCTTAAATATGATTAATCTATCTTTATTAATTGGCTATGTACCACAGGCTTTTAAGGTGGCAGTAATTAAACCATTACTTAAAAAGCCATCACTTGACCCAGCTATCTTAGCTAATTATAGGCCAATCTCCAACCTTCCTTTTCTCTCAAAAATTCTTGAAAGGGTAGTTGTAAAACAGCTAACTGATCATCTGCAGAGGAATGGTCTATTTGAAGAGTTTCAGTCAGGGTTTACAATTCATCATAGTACAGAAACAGCATTAGTGAAGGTTACAAATGATCTTCTTATGGCCTCAGACAGTGGACTCATCTCTGTGCTTGTTCTGTAAAATTTTATTACAGAGATTAGAGCTTTATTATATTATTATTATCTTAGGGACCTTATCACCCCAATAGAGCGCTTCGCTCTCAGACTGCAGGCTTACTTGTAGTTCCTAGGGTTTTTAACAGTAGAATGGGAGGCAGAGCCTTCAGCTTTCAGGCTCCTCTCCTCTGGAAACAGCTCCCAATTTGGATCAGGGAGACAGACACCCTCTCTACTTTTAAGATTAGGCTTAAAACTTTCCTTTTTGCTAAAGCTTATAGTTAGGGCTGGACCAGGTGACCCTGAACCATCCCTTAGTTATGCTGCTATAGACTTAGACTGCTGGGGGGTTCCCATGATGCACTGAGTGTTTCTTTCTCTTTTTGCTCTGTATGCACCACTCTGCATTTAATCATTAGTGATTGATCTCTGCTCTCCTCCACAGCATGTCTTTTTCCTGATTCTCTCCCCTCAGCCCCAACCAGTCCCAACAGAAGACTGCCCCTCCCTGAGCCTGGTTCTGCTGGAGGTTTCTTCCTGTTAAAAGGGGGTTTTTCCTTCCCACTGTCGCCAAGTGCTTGCTCACAGGGGGTCGTTTTGACCATTGGGGTTTTTCCGTAATTATTGTATGGCTTTGCCTTGCAATATAAAGCGCCTTGGGGCAACTGTTTGTTGTGATTTGGCGCTATATAAATAAAATTGATTTGATTTGATTTGTGGATTACAGTTTGTCTTTTTGTATGTTGAAGGGAAGATGAGGCTCCAGAACTCAGTCAGACAACACAACAAAAAACACAAGATCATTAAGGACAGACCTTTGACCTGATAGCTTCCTTAAACCAGACCCAGACTGCTCATGTTCTCTCTGTGTCCTACTTGCTTTGGACCCCACCCACATCTTCGCCTGTCTCCCTTTTTAGCATCTCATTAACTGTCCATTCCTCCCTCCACGTCTCATCCTCAAGAGAAGCAAACAGCTGCCTCACGCACGATGTGTCCTCTCTCCGTCTCTGTCTCCACGCTTGTTTAAATGAGGAGATGCTGGCCATATGTGATGGACAGACAGCGCAATAAACAAGACACTTTTTATTTGTTGGAGCACGGGTGACAGAAGAGACACAGGAGATGCAGTGATTGATGGTGACTGTTGGAGGGCAGGTCTTGGCTCTTTTTAATACACCTCTGCTGAGATGGGTTCATGGTGGCGTTCTCTTCAGATCGCCAACTAGCCTGTGTAATCCCATCACCACTGATGCCAACAGATTATGACGCAGCATCCACCCAACAAAAGGTCTAACCTCACATTCCATGTGTGATGTGGATTTTAATTCTAAATATACCTTTGAACAAAGCTGGATATATATACATGTATTTTACATCATTTTTGCACAACTCAGTGATCTGAAAGTGCAAAACTAAGTACAGACAGAAGTCTTTTTTGAAATTATTGTTTGAATTTTATTCAAAATAAAAAAGTAATAAGAGGAGGGAAACTGCAGGGATTATACAGGGTGTTTCAAACAATTTGAGATCATCTGAGATGAAAACATCTAACTGCATGTCTTAGGCAAATTAAATTAAACATGCTTAATGAGCAAAACTCAGCCACATGGGGTGTACAGTCAGTACATTCTGAGTGTCGGTCCCAAGCCCAGATAAATGAATAGGGCTACATCAGGAAGGGTATCCAGTGTAAAAAACAAACAAGCAAAACAAAACGTGCAGAACACACATCAAATTTCCATACATCAGTAAAAGCCCAGGTTAACAACAAACGCCAATGGTGCTGTTGCCCAACAGGGTGCCAATGGAAATTGGGCTACTGCTGGGTGAAGAAGAAGAAGAGAAAGAGAATGTAACCACAGACAGTGGGAGAAGAGTAAAACTAGAAGAGTGGAACTGAGAGTCGGGACTCTGAATGTTGGGAGTCTGACTGGTAAAGGGAGAGAGCTTGCTGATATGATGGTGAAGAGAACGGTAGACATATTGTGTACAAGAGAATGAGTAGAAGGAAAGTAAGCCCAGGAGCATAGGCGGTGGGTTCAAGTTGTTGTATCATGGTGAGGATAGGAAGTGAAAGCAAATGTCTGACAGGGTGATGAGTGTGAAGTTGGAAAATGAAGGGGTGATAATGAATATCATCAGTGCATATGCCCCACAGGTAGGTTGTGAGACAAAGCAGAAAGATTTCTGGAGTGAGTTAGATGAGGTGGTGGAGAATGAACCCAAGCATGAAAGAGTGGTGACAGGAGCGGACTTCAATGGAAATGTTGGTGAAGGGAACAGACGTGATGAGGAAGTGGAGTAGATATAGTATCAAGGACAGGCATGTGGAAGGACAGATGGTTGCTGATTTTGTAAAAAGGATGGAAATAGCTGTAGTGAATACCTACTTTAAGAAAAGGGAAGGGCATTTAGGGGCAGAGGAAGGTGCACACAGGTGGACTACATTCTGTGCAGGAGATGCAAGCTGAAAGAAATTAGAGACTGTAAGGTGGTGGCAGGAAAGAGTGTAGCTAGACAGCATTAGATGGTGGTTTGTAGGATGACTTTAGAGGTAAAGAAGAAGACTGAGAGCTCAACAAAGGATCAGATGGTGGAAGCTGAAGGAGGAAGACGTGTGAAATTCAGTGCACAGGTGAGAGAGGCATTGGATGGAGGGGAAGCAATTTTGGACAACTGGAAAAGTACTGCAGATGTGGTGAGGGAGACAGGTAGGAAGGTACTGGGTGTGACAGGCAGTGGAAGGAAGACAAGAAGGCTTAGTGGAGGAACAAAAATGTCCATGAAAGCATAAGGAGAAAGAGGATGATGAAAAAGAATTGGGATAATCTAAGAGATGAAGAAGGTAGACAGAAGTACAAGGAGATGCCACGTAAGGTGAAAAGAGAAGTGGCAAAAGCTAAGGACAAGGAATATAGTGAGCTGTACAAGAAGTTGAATAGTAAGGAAGGAGAAAAGGACTTGTACCGATTGGCCAGACAAAGGGATAAAGCTGGAAAGGATGTGCACAGGTTAGGGTGGTAAAACATGCCGATGGTAATGTGCTGACAAGCGAGAAGAATGTGTTGAGAAGGTGGATGGAATATTTTGAGGAGCTGATGAATGAAGAAAATGACAGAGAGAAAAGTCTGGATGATGTGAAGAGAGTAAATCAGGAAGTACAAGAAATTAGTAAGAATGAAGTGAGGGCAGCTATGAAGAGGATGAAGAGTGGAAAGGCAGTTGGTCCAGATGACATTCCAGTGCAGGCATGGAAATGTCTAGGAAACTGGGTGAGAGCCACAGCCAAAGTTTTATATGTTAAAACATATAATGTAATCTACAGTTACCACTGTGTTACATCACCTTTCCTTCTAACAACACTCAATAAAGGTTTGGTAACTGATCACATTAACTGTGAGTGTCATGACTGGGTATAAAAGGTGCATCCTTAAAAGTCTCAGCCATTCACAAGCAAAGATGGCGCGAGGATCACCACTTTGTGAACGTTCAATTGAAAACAATTTAGGGATTCCATCATCTACAGTCCATAATATAATCAGAAGATTCAGAGAATCTCGAAAACTTTCTACACGTAAGCGGCAAGGCTGAAAACCAAAACTGAATGCCCGTGACCTTCGATCCCTCAGGCTGCACTGCATTAAAAACCAGCATCATTGTGTAAAGGATCTTACCGCATGGGCTCAGGAACACTTCAGAAAACCATTGTCAGTTAACACAGTTTGTCGCTACATCTACAAGTGCAAGTTAAAACTCTACCATGCAAAGTGAAAGCCAAACATCAACAACATCCAGAAACACCGTCGCATTCTCTGGGCCCGAGCTCATTTGAAATGGACAGACACAAAATGGAAAAGTGTGCTGTGGTCTGATGAGTCCACATTTCAAATTGTTTTTGGAAATCATGGACGTCGTGTTTCGTCTGATTTCAACTTTCAATAAATACAGTGTGAATCTGACTCACTCATTTATAGACACAGCCACTAATGTGACGGCAATTCACTCCCCTAAAAATGGGTTCAAAACCAAAAAAGTTGCTGAAAGATACTGCAGTACTAACATTATTTGACTTTAGTAAGTGTGTAAACACGGGGTGAGAGCTACAGCCAAAGTTTTACTCTTACCTGTTCTGAAGGAATATAATCTCAAAGAGCTATCATCTCAACAAAATTTATTCCAGAGAGTGAGAAAGGAGCAAGTTACGTCGTGAGTGAGATGATCACCAAAGCGGGAAAGCCGCTCACTGAAGGTCAGTTTCTGAAAGACTGCATGCTGCAAGTTGCAGATATTGTCAGTCCAGAAAAAAGAGCCAATTCAGCAACATCAGTCTGTCAGCCAACAGAGTGGCAGAGCAGATCACTGAGCTCTCACAGTTATGTGACAGAGGCAAATGTTTCAGCGCGTAGTCTGTGGCTCTGGATGACAGCACGGACATTAATGACGTGGCTCAGCTCACCATTTATGTCCGTGGTATTAAGGACCAGTTCAAATTAACAGTTGAGCTGATCAGTGTGAACCCAATGCAAAGTCGTACCACAGCTAAGGATGTATTTCAGTTGCTGTGTGACACAATCGAGCTGGCCGGCCTCTCCTGGAAGTCTCTGGTAGGAACAACGACAGATGGTGCACCATCAATGATGGAGAGGAATAACGGACTCGTAGTGCTTGTTCAAAAAAATTGGAGGAGGAAGGTGCAGATTCTACAATTGCTCTGCACTGCATTATCCACCAGCAGGTGCTGTGCAGCAGGTGCTTAAGATAAGATAAGATAAGAAAAGCCTCTATTCATCCCTCAATGGGGAAATTTCAGTGTCACATCGCAGCATAGAACAGTAGGAATAGAAGGGCATGCAATAAAACAGACACGTATCTCTTAAAAAACAAGAACTAAAAAAAGCACTGAGTGCCGGGTAACGCTAAGGCTACCATTGTTCAGTTCAATGCTGCACTGTCGGGATGATATACAAGGTCTATTAGAAAAGTATCCGACCTTATTATTTTTTTCAAAAACCATATGGATTTGAATCACGTGTGATTGCGTCAGACAAGCTTGAACCCTCGTGCGCATGCGTGAGTTTTTCCACACCTGTCGGTTGCGTCAATCGCCTGTGAGCAGGCTTTGAGTGAGGAGTGGTCCAGCCCCCTCGGCAGATTTTCATTGTCAGGAAATGGCGGAATGATTTGGGCTTTTTTTCCATCAGAATTTTTTCAGAAACTGTTAGAGACTGGCAGCTGGAAACCATTAGAAAAATTTATCTGGCTTTCGGTGAAAATTTTACGGGCTTCACAGAGAATAAGGACTGTTACTACAGCTTTAAGGACGGCTTTAAGGACGCTCGGTGCGAGACAAAGGAACACCTCCGTTTTGGTCTCACAGGACGGCTTTGAGATGGCATTCAGACAGCTGTCGGTGGTTTTTCCATCGAGTGATTATCCGAGAAATTGTGGATGTGCGTGGACATGCCAGAACATGTCCCATGAGGCTTCATCACGGCGTTGCTGTGCGCCATGCGGCACCACCGCGTCGCGCGAAGCCTCTGCTCCTCTTTCCATGACAAAAACTCCTATAACAGTGGAATGTGCCGTTCATTTCCAAACTGGACGCCGTGTTTTATCCGGGACGTCGTCTGACTAGCACAGGAATTGTGAAAAGACATGGACATCAGCACTTTTTTGGCACATTGAGACAGATGTGTGGAGGAATTCCGCGCATCGCGGCGGTGCCGCATGGCGCAGAGCAACGCCGTGATGTAGCCTCACGGGACATGTTCTGGCATGTCCAGGCACATCCACAATATCTCAGATAATCACTCGATGGAAAAACCACCGACAGCTGTCTGAACGCCATCTCAAAGCTGTCCTGTGAGACCAAAACGGAGGTGTTCCTTTGTCTCGCTCCATCAGCAAATCGGTCGTGACACGCGAAGCCTCCGCGCGGCTTTCCATGACAAAATCTCTTGTTAAAAGTGAAATCTGCCGGAAAATCGTTGATGTCCAGCTCTTGTGATAACCAGAGAAAGTGCACACGACGGTCCCGGCTCCACAGAGCCATCCGTTTAGAAATGATCTGGTGGTTTGTGGCTCTCGATGGCGGCACGGAGCGCGGCACACCGAGCATTCTTAAAGCCGTCCTTAAAGCTGTAGTAACAGTCCTTATTCTCTGTGAAGCCCGTAAAATTTTCACCGAAAGCCAGATAAATTTTTCTAATGGTTTCCAGCTGCCAGTCTCTAACAGTTTCTGAAAAAATTCTGATGGAAAAAAAGCCCAAATCATTCCGCCATTTCCTGACAATGAAAATCCGCTGAGGGGGTGGACCACTCCTCACTCAAAGCCTGCTCACAGGCGATTGACGCAACCGACAGGCGTGGAAAAACTCACGCATGCGCACGAGGGTTCAAGCTTGACTGACGCAATCACACGTGATTCAAATCCATATGGTTTTTGAAAAAATAATACGGTTGGATACTTTTCTAATAGACCTCATACACTGTTGGGATGTAAAGGTGATCAGATAAAGCAACTTCAGCGTGAAATGTACGATAAGTTACTCTGATATATACAATATGGACAGGTTAAAATATAATAGGTTAAGTTAAAGTTTGACCATGTGATGTGTCTGTTGTTGTGAAATGTATCAATTTCATCAGATCCAGAGACAGTTCGTGCCTTTTTAGAGGAAACTGATGCATCACATGGAGATGTGCTGTACTTCACAGAGGTACGGTGGCTCAGCAGGGGAAATGTCCTGAAGAGGTTTCTTTCAGCTGAGAACAGAAGTGAAGTTCCTCATGGAGGAGGGCAGGCTGGACCTTCCTGAGCTTGATGATCCCAAGTGGCTGATGGACTGAGCTTTCCTAGGTGACATCACAGAGGAACTGAACACACTCAACCTGAAGTTGCAGAGCCCAGGCCAGCTTGTCACTGCAGCTTTTGAAAATGGCAAAGCTTTCTTGATAAAACTGATGTTATGGAAAGCCCAGATCTCTGAGAACAAAACTTTTCCACTTCCCAGCATGCAGCTCTCTTGTGGATGAGGGCAAAGCATTCAGAGGTGAAAAATATGTTGCTGCCATTAAGAAGTTACAGCAGAATTTGTGCAGCCACATTTCAAATGTTTGCTGAGACCTTCTCCTTTGATGTGCAGAATGCTCTCAGTGTGCTACAAATGCAGCTCATTGACCTGCAGCGCAATTCTCAACTCAAAGCCAAGTTCAGAGAGGCCAATGGAAAAGCAGAAATGCTTGGACAATTTCTGAGACAATTACCCCCATTTTTCCCAGAGCTTTCCAGGATATTCAGGACCATGAGTCTTTTTGGAAGCACATATCTCTGCGAAAAACAATTCTCCACCATGAACTCGACTAAATCAAAGTATAGATCCAGACTTAGTGATGACCACCTAAAAGTCATACTAGTTTTGTCTGTGTTTGTTTGTGGAATTGTTCATTTTTTTTCTATTTGAATATATTGTGTGCCGAATAAAAACTTTGTCATTGTCATTGTCATACTGAGGGTTTCAACTGCCCCCTCCCTCAGAGCACATGTGGCTAAGCTGTCTAAAAAAAAAGTGCTCTCAGGTGTCTGGGAGCAAACATTAGGTAAAAAAGCGAAATAGTTCATGTTGTGAAGGACAGTTATTCAAACGGTTGAATGTTTTTTCCTTTTTTATGCAACACCTGAAGTGGCCCTCTAGTAACAAGACTGGATGCTCAGCGGCCTCTGGTAATTTAAGTTTGAGACCCCTGCTGTAGAATATTGTTAACTGTATGTACATCTTCTTAATTTTTATTTTGTTATTTGCTCTATGTAACACTTGATTTGACAATGTAAACGTATGTTTCCCATGTCAATAAACCTCCACTGAAACTGAAAAACTGAATTGAGAGAGGGAGAGAGACAGAGAGAGAGAGAAAGAGAGAGATAGAGATAGAGAGGTTCAGCTTCAGGTGACTTTATTTGTACCTGTAGGTAGATTTGACTTGCAGCAAACAGAAAAGGGCGTCCATGTTAGTCAGGAACAACAATAACACTGAAAACACTAATGAAGAACATAAGCAAAACAAAATGTAACACAAACACCACCGGGCACTCACAAGCTTACTAAACCACTAAAAAACAAACATCAGGAGAAACCACTAAAAGACAGTCAGCATAAAACTGATGTGCAAAGGGCAAAGTAATAAATAAATAACTATATAAATATGTGCAAAACCTACTAACTGCTTCAAATGCACAATTGCTGCTGGGACAAAACTACTCCTGTAGCGTTTTGTCCTACACCTTGGGACTTTGAACCTTCGTTAGCCAGAGGGTGGGAGTCATCAGCTGTGATCCAGCTGGTTATCCGCTGTAACTGTTTGGTGTACAGGGACTCTAAACTCAGCTGACACTCACCAATCAGCTGACTAGACCATTTAATAATCTGACCTAGTCTGTTCCTGTCCTTCAGTGTCAGACTGCCAAACCAGGCCACCAAAGAGAAAAGATAAAACAGATTCAATAAAAACACGATAAAATAGTGTTAACATGGTTCGGCCGATGTGGAAGTAGGACAGCTTCCTGAGGCAGAACAAGTGCTGGTGTCCCTTCCTGCACACAAACTTCAGTGAATTATCAATGATAGTCCCAAGCTATTTACAAGTTTGCACAATTTCAACTGGTTGACCATTAATTATCGTGTTGTCAGGTGTGCTACCATGCTTCCTGAAATCAATGACCATATCTTTGGTTTTTAATGTATTGAGCTGAAGATGAGTCCTCACACCATTTAACAAAATGGTCAACTACAGGGCCGCGGCTGCTCTTATTGTCCCCCAGGAGACTGACAATCACTGTGTCATCTGTGTATTTTAAAATGAACCTGTTTTTAAAAATGCTCTGACACATACTGGTGTAAAGAATAAATGACAAAGGTGAGAGCACACACCCTTGTGGTGAGCCAGTAGAAGAACACACTGTGTTTGATAAAAGCCCGTTCACTCTGACTTTCTGTGTTCTGTTTGTTAAAAAGTCTAAAATCCAGCCCACAAGATTATTGGTTAGTTTAAAATGTTCTAAAATGTTCTCCTTTGGGTTAAAATACAAGGTTGAATTGTGTTAAAAGCTGAGGAGAAGTCAATAAATAAAAGCCGGATGTGACACCCACTGCCCTCCAGATGTCTCAGAAGCAAATGAAGCAGAGTGAGTGTGGGTCGTCCTCCACTCCTCTGTTCCGCCTGGAAGCAAATTGTAATGGCTCAAGTGCATACATAGTGGTTTTTAGCATTTCAGACTGTACCAATTTCTTAGAGATTTTCATTGGGATTGATGTTTGGGCAGCAGGCCTAAAATCATGAAAAGTTGGGGGATTTAGTACAACAGCTGTGTACTTCTGTGCTGTGTGACAGAGAGAAAGAGAGGGACAGACAGAAAGATAGAGACAGAGAGAGAATTTTGAATTTTAAAACACAGCTTTATTTACAACAATTGAGTTACATCACTTCCACTGTTATTTTTTTATATGTCCGTGTCCACCAATATGGACTCCGCCAACAGGCGTCAGAAATGGAATACCAAGCTCCCATTTTGCACAGACGAGAGAACGTCATTTACACACCATGTGTCTCTGAAGGTGTCCACCTTATCAGTTAAGCCCCTGTCACAGTGGCGTATTCGTAGAGCTGCTCATTACAGCGTATCGTCTACGCTGTAATGTGACAGGGGCTTTAGAACATAAAACTGGAATGTTTCTGTGAAGGTTCTGTGAAGGTGTCAGTCCCATCGTTAGGAGGGACAGCTACCCTGTCATTAGGAGGGTGCTAACTAGCACAAAAGGTGCTAATTAAAGCTATTGTTTAGTCACTTGCCAATACCAGTCTGCCTCTTGGTAGGAGGGGCTGGTTAGGTTTAAAACTCCAGCTTTTGTGGCTTCTGTTTGTTCTTCTCTACACGGGTCAAGACAGAACTCAGACTACCAGAACAAGAATTTTAGCTGAGGAAGCTTCTGCGATTTGAAGCGAAACATCCCCGCATCAAGCAACCCAGTCCAGTCGAAGATTCAAGCTTCTCTACTGTAAAACTGGAAGTCCACTCTGATCCGGGCTGCCAAGAGCCCCTTCAACATAAACTCAGGTTCCACTGACCCCTGAGCTAAAACACAGTTCTTCTGAGTCTTCCAGATGACCATCTTAGCAAGTCCACAAAGCAGGTTAATTAAAACATGCAACGTCCTGGATTGTGTGCGATATTCTGGACAAAAAATAAACAAGTCCATAGTGAACAACAAACCAAGCCCATGAAACGACCTCCCCAACAACCCAAACAGCCCTGACAACCCGTGACACTGTGAAAAAACATGATGAACAGTTTTCCTAAGTTGACAAAAAGGACAAACCCCATCAACTCCTAGATCCAGGTGCGCCAGATACCCGTTTGTAGACAGAAGCCCATGTACAATCCTCCACTGGAGGTCCCCCATGCGTTTGTCGACCGGGGGTTTGTACAGGGTTCGCCAGCACCCCACAGGAGACAAGTCGGCACCAAAACACTCAGACCACTTCGACGCCGCCAACCCTGCCAAAGAGCGTAAATGTGCCACTTTGACACAGGAGCCCCCTGCCACACCCCAACATTAGGCAAGATAGTCAGAGAGGGGAATACATACTCACATTCATCATCCCACTGGTCAGACAGAGTACGGTTCTTAGCAAACATTCTGTGAGACCCTGGCAGGGAAGCACAAACCTCCTCCACCACCCTGAGCAGCATCCTGGAGGAACGAACTCCTGCTGACTCCACCAACCTTATAACAGACGTGTGCAGTAGATGGCCCAATTTGGTACACCCCACCTCCCTCAGGTGGAACCGCAGAGTGGCAGATGACAACCCAGGAGAGCTAACAAAGTCATTGAAAAAAAGAGGCTCCTCAAACAGCCACATCCCAGGTGTGCCAACACTGTCCCTGCGCACAGCAAGGACTTGCCATGCCTGGATGATGTCTCACTGATGTAGGAGAAAGAGATGTTTGTCATACCCAAGACCTGCCTCCTTCCTCAGCAGGACACATGCCATATTCTGCAAGCTCAATCCATAGGTGTACAACAGTCTCTGAGCAGCCTGCAACCTGAAGGTCGGCACCCGAGCAGAAATGTCCACCAGCCCCTGTCCTCCTTCATGAAGTGGCATGTAAACTGTCTAATAACCCATCAACGTCCGCCTGATTTGTGACAAAAACTGTGATGTCATCTGCATAAGCAGAGAGCACCAGGGGAGAAGACAGTTGAAAACACAGCAAAACAAGGCCGGACAGCTTGGCCCTAATGCGACACAAGAGTTTCTCAATGGCTAAAGAGTACAGCTGATCTGAGATGGGGCAGCCCTGTCTTATACCCTGCGTAACGGGGACTGGACAACTCAACCCTCCCCCAACCTTAACCAAACATGAAGTCCCATTACACAAAACCCCAACAAATGAAATAAACCCCTCACCAAAGCCAAACGTCCTCAAAGTGGAAAACAAAAACCTGTGATGAACTCGATCAAACGCCTTCTCCTTATCAAGTGACACAAACCCGCAAACAAAATCCCCAGTATTGCACAGAACAGACAAATCCCTCATCAAAAAAGGTTGTCCATAATAGTCCTATTGGGCACACACTAAGACTGGTGAACAATAAAATCCAGGACACCTTTTAACCTGTTTGTCAGTACCCTAGAAAAAAGTTTATAATCCGCATAGAGAAGTGCAACTGGACTCCAATTCTGCAAAAGGGTAAGATCCCCTTTCTTAGGCAGGGGGGACAGAACAGTAAGGCAAGCAGCCCGCCGCAATGCTCTCCCACAGCACCTCCAGAAGATCAGCACTGAGCAAGCCCCAGAAATGTTCATAAAAATCCACTGAGAGTCTGTCGCTGGAGCTTTCACAGATGCCATCTGCCGCACCGCCATTGTCAGTTCATTCAGCATGATGGGGGAGTCCAAGGCCTCTCGCTCTGAGGCCACCACCTGGGGGAGATCTCTCAGAAGTTCAGCCGCACAGGCCCCATCACAGTCCACAGCACCATTGAGAGCGGAGTAGAAGTCCATAGCATGTCTCCGCATCTCCTCTGAATCACTCGTCACCTGTCCATCAGCAAGGCGAAGATAGGTCATCACCTTCTGATGAGAGGTCCTCTTCTCCAGACTGAAGAAGAAGGAACTGAGTGCATCCATGTCCTTGATGTTTGCAAAGCGAACCCTCACCATCGCCCCTTTCACCCTCTCCTGCAACAGGGCACCCATGCAGCCCCTGCATCAGGCCGTGCTGGCCGGGAGACCCTGCTGTATGCAGGTTGGCCTGAATGTCCATAATGTCCTTCTCGAGCGCTGCCATGGCTACCTGGACCCTAGCTGAAGAATACAAAGTGTATTGTTGACACAAAACCCAAACCTGAGTTTTGCCGGCCTCCCACCACTGTCCCAAATATCTCCTTCCTTCCCCTCCAGAAACCCCAAAAAGATTCAAATAAATCACAAAACTCGCTGTCGCACAAAAGTTTGGTGTTGAACTTCCAATAAGTGTTGAACCTCTGAGTGTGTGAGTGGAATATTTCTGAGATGATGATCTGAAAAACCAACTGGCTGAATGACACTTCTGCGTAATCTGTTCCTGAACGAGTGTGACACGCTTTACTTTTTCTTGCCCCCCCCCCTTTTAATATTATTATATTCAAGTAAATATTGGAGGAGTGGGGTACAATTAGTTATACCTAACAGCTAACGTTAGCTTATCTAGCTGGCTGGAGCAATGTTCATCGTAGCTTACAAAATAGCTGGTTCTTTGTGTTTGATAACCCACATTAATTCATACTTTTGTCCACATTTATTTTATATGTATTTGCTAATACCGTTACTGTAGGTTTAACTACGCTATTATACTTTATACACTAATTGCCGTTTTTGTTTATCTTCTTAGCTTGCTGGGTACGGTTGGCTTATTAATGGCTAATTTAGCTCTTCTACTACAACTAGCTTATTTTCGTTATTTACAATTTTATTTTACATGGTGTAGATTTTTAATAATTCATCAGTTTGTGTTCTTTTAAAGATATCAACATATAGTACCTAAGTTCTTAGGTTTCCATTTGATAGCATAATGATTATACTTTTTATTTTCCTATAGTATGCTAACAGAGTTACTTTAGATAGATACCAATACACTCATAGATCTGTTTCTATAATAAAATACCAGATTTACAGCTTAGCCTACTAACTATATTTAATTTTACTACTAGTCTACATACCAACCCTAACTATAAGCTTTAGCAAAAAGGAAAGTTTTAAGCCTAATCTTAAAAGTAGAGAGGGTGTCTGTCTCCCTGATCCAAATTGGGAGCTGGTTCTAGAGGAGAGGAGCCTGAAAACTGAAGGCTCTGCCTCCCATTCTACTCTTACAAACCCTAGGAACTACAAGTAAGCCTGCAGTCTGAGAGCGAAGCGCTCTATTGGGGTGATATGGTACTAACAGGTCCCTAAGATAAGATGGGACCTGATTATTCAAAACCTTATAAGTCAGAAGAAGAATTTTAAATTCTATTCTGGAATTAACAGGGAGCCAATGAAGAGAAGCCAATATGGGTGAAATATGCTCTCTCCTTCTAGTCCCAGTCAGTACTCTAGCTGCAGCATTTTGAATTAACTGAAGGCTTTTCAGGGAACTTTTAGGACAACCTGATAATAATGAATTACAATAGTCTAGCCTAGAAGAAATAAATGCATGAATCAGCTTTTCAGCATTACTCTGAGACAAGGCCTTTCTAATTTTAGAGATATTGCGCAAATTCAAAAAAGCAGTCCTACATATTTGCTTAATATGCGCATTGAAGGACATATCCTGATCAAAAATGACTCCAAGATTTCTCACAGTATTACTAGAGGTCAGAGTAATGCCATCCAGAGTAAGGATCTGGTTAGACACCATGTTTCTAAGATTTGTGGGGCCAAGTACAATAACTTCAGTTTTATCTGAATTTAAAAGCAGGAAATTAGAGGTCATCCATGTCTTTATGTCTGAAAGACATTCCTGCAGTTTAACTAATTGGTGTGTGTGTCCTCTGGCTTCATGGATAGATAAAGCTGGGTATCATCTGCGTAACAATGAAAATTTAAGCAATGCTTTCTAATAATATTGCCTAAGGGAAGCATGTATAAAGTGAATAAAATCAGTCCTAGCACAGAACCTTGTGGAACTCCATAATTAACCTTAGTCTGTGAAGAAGACTCCCCATTTACATGAACAAATTGTAATCTATTAGATAAATATGATTCAAACCACCACAGCACAGTGCCTTTAATACCTATGGCATGCTCTAATCTCTGTAATAAAATTTTATGGTCAACAGTATCAAAAGCTGCACTGAGGTCTAACAGGAAGAGCACAGAGATGGGTCCACTGTCTGAGGCCATAAGAAGATCATTTGTAACCTTCACTAATGCTGTTTCTGTACTATGATGAATTCTGAAACCTGACTGAAACTCTTCAAATAGACCATTCCTCTGCAGATGATCAGTTAGCTGTTTTACAACTACCCTTTCAAGAATTTTTGAGAGAAAAGGAAGGTTGGAGATTGGCCTATAATTAGCTAAGATAGCTGGGTCAAGTGATGGCTTTTTAAGTAATGGTTTAATTGCTGCCACCTTAAAAGCCTGTGGTACATAGCCAACTAACAAAGATAGATTGATCATATTTAAGATCAAAGCATTAATTAATGGTAGGGCTTCCTTGAGCAGCCTGGTAGGAATGGGGTCTAATAGACATGTTGATGGTTTGGAGGAAATGACTAATGAAAATAACTCAGACAGAACAATCGGAGAGTCTAACCAAATACCAGCATTACTGAAAGCAGCCGAACATAAAGATATGTCTTTGGGATGCTTTTGAATAATTTTTTCTCTAATAGTTAAAATTTTATTTGCAAAGAAAGTCATGAAGTCATTACTAGTTAAAGTTAAAGGAATACTCAGCTCAATAGAGCTCTGACTCTTTGTCAGCCTGGCTACAGTGCTGAAAAGAAACGTGGGGTTGTTCTTATTTTCTTCAATTAGTGATGAATAGTAAGATGTCCTAGCTTTACGGAGGACTTTTTTATAGAGCAACAGACTCTTTTTCCAGGCTAAATGAAGATCTAAATTAGTGAGACGCCATTTCCTTTCCAGCTTACGGGTTATCTGCTTTAAGCTGCGAGTTTGTGGGTTATACCACGGAGTCAGGCACTTCTGATTTAAGGCTCTCTTTTTCAGAGAAGCTACAGCATCCAAAGTTGTGCTCAATGAGGATGTAAAGCTATTGACGAGATAATCTATCTCACTCACAGAGTTTAGGTAGCTACTCTGCACTGTGTTTTTATATGGCATTGAAGAACATAACAAAGAAGGAATCATATCCTTAAACGTAGTTACAGCGCTTTCAGAAAGACTTCTACTGTAATGAAACTTATTCCCCACTGCTGGGTAGTCCATTAAAGTAAATGTAAATGTTATTAAGAAATGATCAGACAAAAAGGGGTTTTCAGGGAATACTGTTAAGTCTTCAATTTCTATGCCATATGTCAGAACAAGATCTAAAGTGTGGCTAAAGTGGCGGGTGGGCTCATTTACATTTTGAGCGAAGCCAACTGAGTCTAATTAATAGATTAAATGCAGTGTTGAGGCTCTGTCATTCTCAGCATCTATGTGGATGATAAAATCACCCACTATAATTATCTTATCTGAGCTAAGCACTAAGTCAGACAAAAGGTCTGAAAAATCACAAAGTAACTCACAGTAAAGACCAGGTGGACGATAGATAATAACAAATAAAACTGGTTTTTGAGACTTCCAATTTGGATGGACAAGACTAAGAGTCAAGCTTTCAAATGAATTAAAGCTCTGTCTGGGTTTTTGATGAATTAATAAGCTGGCATGGAAGATTGCTGCTAATCCTCCTCCTTGACCTGTGCTTTGAGCATTCTGGCAGTTAGTGTGACTCGGGGTGTTGACTCATGTAAACTAACATATTCATCCTGCTGTAACCAGGTTTCTGTAAGGCAGAATAAATCAATATGTTGATCAATTATTATATCATTTACTAACAGGGACTTAGAAGAGAGAGACCTAATATTTAATAGACCACATTTAACTATTTTAGTCTGTGGTGCAGTTGAAGGTGCTATATTATTTTTTTCTTTTTGAATTTTTATGCTTAAATAGATTTTTACTGGTTATTGGTGGTCTGGGAGCAGGCACCGTCTCTACGGGGATGGGGTATTGGGGGGATGGCAGGGGGAGAGACGCTGCAGAGAGGTGTGTAAGACTACAACTCTGCTTCCTGGTCCCAACCCTGGATAGTCATGATTTGGAGGGTTTAATAAAATTGGCCAGATTTCTAAAGATGAGAGCTGCTCCATCCAAAGTGGGATGGATGCCGTCTCTCCTAACAAGACCAGGTTTTCCCCAGAAGCTTTGCCAATTATCTATGAAGCCCACCTCATTTTTTGGACACCACTCAGACAGCCAACAATTCAAGGAGAACATGTGGCTAAACATGTCACTCCCGGTCCAATTGGGGAGGGGCCCAGAGAAAACTACAGAGTCCAACATTGTTTTTGCAAAGTTACACACCAATTCAATATTAATTTTAGTGTCCTCCGATTGGCATAACCAGGTGTCATTACTGCCAACGTGAATTACAATCTTACCAAATTTACGCTTAGCCTTAGCCAGCAGTTTCAAATTTCCTTCAATGTCGCCTGCTCTGGCCCCCGGAAGACATCTGACTATGGTTGCTGGTGTCACTAACTTCACATTTCTCAAAACAGAGTTGCCAATAACCAGAGTTTGTTCCTCGGCGGGTGTGTCGGGGAAAAACGAGTGGGTAAAAACGGTTAGAAATATCAATCAATCAATCAATCAATTTTTTTTATATAGCGCCAAATCACAACAAACAGTTGCCCCAAGGCGCTTTATATTGTAAGGCAAGGCCATACAATAATTATGTAAAACCCCAACGGTCAAAACGACCCCCTGTGAGCAAGCACTTGGCTACAGTGGGAAGGAAAAACTCCCTTTTAACAGGAAGAAACCTCCAGCAGAACCAGGCTCAGGGAGGGGCAGTCTTCTGCTGGGACTGGTTGGGGCTGAGGGAGAGAACCAGGAAAAAGACATGCTGTGGAGGGGAGCAGAGATCGATCACTAATGATTAAATGCAGAGTGGTGCATACAGAGCAAAAAGAGAAAGAAACAGTGCATCATGGGAACCCCCCAGCAGTCTACGTCTATAGCAGCATAACTAAGGGATGGTTCAGGGTCACCTGATCCAGCCCTAACTATAAGCTTTAGCAAAAAGGAAAGTTTTAAGCCTAATCTTAAAAGTAGAGAGGGTGTCTGTCTCCCTGATCTGAATTGGGAGCTGGTTCCACAGGAGAGGAGCCTGAAAGCTGAAGGCTCTGCCTCCCATTCTACTCTTACAAACCCTAGGAACTACAAGTAAGCCTGCAGTCTGAGAGCGAAGCGCTCTATTGGGGTGATATGGTACTACGAGGTCCCTAAGATAAGATGGGACCTGATTATTCAAAACCTTATAAGTAAGAAGAAGAATTTTAAATTCTATTCTAGAATTAACAGGAAGCCAATGAAGAGAGGCCAATATAGGTGAGATATGCTCTCTCCTTCTAGTCCCCGTCAGTACTCTAGCTGCAGCATTTTGAATTAACTGAAGGCTTTTTAGGGAACTTTTAGGACAACCTGATAATAATGAATTACAATAGTCCAGCCTAGAGGAAATAAATGCATGAATTAGTTTTTCAGCATCACTCTGAGACAAGACCTTTCTGATTTTAGAGATATTGCGTAAATGCAAAAAAGCAGTCCTACATATTTGTTTAATATGCGCTTTGAATGACATATCCTGATCAAAAATGACTCCAAGATTTCTCACAGTATTACTAGAGGTCAGGGTAATGCCATCCAGAGTAAGGATCTGGTTAGACACCATGTTTCTAAGATTTGTGGGGCCAAGTACAATAACTTCAGTTTTATCTGAGTTTAAAAGCAGGAAATTAGAGGTCATCCATGTCTTTATGTCTGTAAGACAATCCTGCAGTTTAGCTAATTGGTGTGTGTCCTCTGGCTTCATGGATAGATAAAGCTGGGTATCATCTGCGTAACAATGAAAATTAAGCAATACCGTCTAATAATACTGCCTAAGGGAAGCATATATAAAGTGAATAAAATTGGTCCTAGCACAGAACCTTGTGGAACTCCATAATTAACTTTAGTCTGTGAAGAAGATTCCCCATTTACATGAACAAATTGTAATCTATTAGACAAATATGATTCAAACCACCGCAGCGCAGTGCCTTTAATACCTATGGCATGCTCTAATCTCTGTAATAAAATTTTATGGTCAACAGTATCAAAAGCAGCACTGAGGTCTAACAGAACAAGCACAGAGATGAGTCCACTGTCCAAGGCCATAAGAAGATCATTTGTAACCTTCACTAATGCTGTTTCTGTACTATGATGAATTCTAAAACCTGACTGAAACTCTTCAAATAGACCATTCCTCTGCAGATGATCAGTTAGCTGTTTTACAACTACCCTTTCAAGAATTTTTGAGAGAAAAGGAAGGTTGGAGATTGGCCTATAATTAGCTAAGATAGCTGGGTCAAGTGATGGCTTTTAAGTAATGGTTTAATTACTGCCACCTTAAAAGCCTGTGGTACATAGCCAACTAACAAAGATAGATTGATCATATTTAAGATCGAAGCATTAAATAATGGTAGGGCTTCCTTGAGCAGCCTGGTAGGAATGGGGTCTAATAAACATGTTGATGGTTTGGATGAAGTAACTAATGAAAATAACTCAGACAGAACAATCGGAGAGAAAGAGTCTAACCAAATACCGGCATCACTGAAAGCAGCCAAAGATAACGATACGTCTTTGGGATGGTTATGAGTAATTTTTTCTCTAATAGTTAAAATTTTGTTAGCAAAGAAAGTCATGAAGTCATTACTAGTTAAAGTTAATGGAATACTCAGCTCAATAGAGCTCTGACTCTTTGTCAGCCTGGCTACAGTGCTGAAAAGAAACCTGGGGTTGTTCTTATTTTCTTCAATTAGTGATGAGTAGAAAGATGTCCTAGCTTTACGGAGGGCTTTTTTATAGAGCAACAGACTCTTTTTCCAGGCTAAGTGAAGATCTTCTAAATTAGTGAGACGCCATTTCCTCTCCAACTTACGGGTTATCTGCTTTAAGCTACGAGTTTGTGAGTTATACCACGGAGTCAGACACTTCTGATTTAAAGCTCTCTTTTTCAGAGGAGCTACAGCATCCAAAGTTGTCTTCAATGAGGATGTAAAACTATTGACGAGATACTCTATCTCCCTTACAGAGTTTAGGTAGCTACTCTGCACTGTGTTGTTATATGGCATTAGAGAACATAAAGAAGGAATCATATCCTTAAACCTAGTTACAGCGCTTTCTGAAAGACTTCTAGTGTAATGAAACTTATTCCCTACTGCTGGGTAGTCCATCAGAGTAAATGTAAATGTTATTAAGAAATGATCAGACAGAAGGGAGTTTTCAGGGAATACTGTTAAGTCTTCTATTTCCATACCATAAGTCAGAACAAGATCTAAGATATGATTCAAGTGGTGGGTGGACTCATTTACTTTTTGAGCAAAGCCAATAGAGTCTAATAATAGATTAAATGCAGTGTTGAGGCTGTCATTCTCAGCATCTGTGTGGATGTTAAAATCGCCCACTATAATTATCTTATCTGAGCTAAGCACTAAGTCAGACAAAAGGTCTGAAAATTCACAGAGAAACTCACAGTAACGACCAGGTGGACGATAGATAATAACAAATAAAACTGGTTTTTGGGACTTCCAATTTGGATGGACAAGACTAAGAGACAAGCTTTCAAATGAATTAAAGCTCTGTCTGGGTTTTTGATTAATTAATAAGCTGGAATGGAAGATTGCTGCTAATCCTCCGCCCCGGCCCGTGCTACGAGCATTCTGACAGTTAGTGTGACTCGGGGGTGTTGACTCATTTAAACTAACATATTCATCCTGCTGTAACCAGGTTTCTGTTAGGCAGAATAAATCAATATGTTGATCAATTATTATATCATTTACCAACAGGGACTTAGAAGAGAGAGACCTAATGTTTAATAGACCACATTTAACTGTTTTAGTCTGTGGTGCAGTTGAAGGTGCTATATTATTTTTTTTTTTTGGAATTTTTATGATTAAATAGATTTTTGCTGGTTATTGGTGGTCTGGGAGCAGGCACCGTCTCTACGGGGATGGGGTAATGAGGGGATGGCAGGGGGAGAGAAGCTGCAGAGAGGTGTGTAAGACTACAACTCTGCTTCCTGGTCCCAACCCTGGATAGTCACGGTTTGGAGGATTTAAGAAAATTGGCCAGATTTCTAGAAATGAGAGCTGCTCCATCCAAAGTGGGATGGATGCCGTCTCTCCTAACAAGACCAGGTTTTCCCCAGAAGCTTTGCCAATTATCTATGAAGCCCACCTCATTTTTTGGACACCACTCAGACAGCCAGCAATTCAAGGAGAACATGCGGCTAAACATGTCACTCCCGGTCCGATTGGGGAGGGGCCCAGAGAAAACTACAGAGTCCGACATTGTTTTTGCAAAGTTACACACCGATTTAATGTTAATTTTAGTGACCTCCGATTGGCGTAACCGGGTGTCATTACTGCCGACGTGAATTACAATCTTACCAAATTTACGCTTAGCCTTAGCCAGCAGTTTCAAATTTCCTTCAATGTCGCCTGCTCTGGCCCCCGGAAGACAATTGACTATGGTTGCTGGTGTCGCTAACTTCACATTTCTCAAAACAGAGTCGCCAATAACCAGAGTTTGATCCTCGGCGGGTGTGTCGCCGAGTGGGGAAAAACGGTTAGAGATGTGAACGGGTTGACGGTGTACACGGGGCTTCTGTTTAGGGCTACGCTTCCTCCTCACAGTCACCCAGTCAGCCTGCTTTCCCGACTGCTCGGGATCTGCCAGGGGGGAACTAACGGCGGTTAAGCTACCTTGGTCTGCACCGACTACAGGGGCCTGGCTAACTGTAGAATTTTCCACGGTGCGGAGCCGAGTCTCCAATTCACCCAGCCTGGCCTCCAAAGCTACGAATAAGCTACATACAAGTACCATTACTGCTAAAGGAGGCCGAGGAATAACTAAACATTTCACACCCAGCTCAGAAAAGTGCGGGAGAGACAGGAGAAGCCGCCATGGTAAACCGGCTAAGAGCTAATAGCTGCGCTAAGCTAGCGGTTTCCTAAAAACACACAAAGTGAATAATGTGAAAATAATTTAGAGGTGATTCAGCAGAGAGAGTGCTTTATTTAAGGCATGTGAAGATTACACTGTGAAATAAATCCTTATCTAGTTATCTAGATCAATCTAACTATGCAGATTAAACAGCTAACAGATACAGCAAAACACCGCTGTGCTTCGGAACAGGAAGTGATACAATACCGCAGTGAGAGCCAACCACCAGTAGAAGTCACCAGTGAAGTGTAAAGCGAATTTGCCAAAGCAAGCGAATCACACAAAACCACACGCAAACCAGTCCAACCATTAAAACAAATAAAAAATTAACAAAAATACAGAAAAGTAAGAAAAAAAAAACACCTCACCTGTGACTCTCACACGTGCCCAAACTCCCAGCATGCACCAGAGAGAGAGAGACAGAGAGAGATGCATGTCTGAAAACAATAGGGATTTGTTTAACCAACAGACATTCAGGTACCCTGAGTTTCTGAATATCCATGAGTTCAGATCCTGTAAACTCTTAATTTGGCATCTGGAGCTGACATTTAAATTCATAAAGAGGACATGGGGATTCATAGTTTGAAGCCCCAGCAGCTCAATGACATTTGGATCTGTACTAAATCTGGGAAATAATGACTAAAACTCATATCTTGGTATTTTCAACTCTCAATCAATCAATCAATCAATCAACTTTTTTCTTGTATAGCGCCAAATCACAACAAACAGTTGCCCCAAGGCGCTCCACATTGCAAGGCAAGGCCATACAATAATTATGAAACACAGTCTACGTCTAAAGCAACATAACCAAGGGATGGTCCAGGGTCACCCGATCCAGCCCTAACTATAAGCCTTAGCGAAAAGGAAAGTTTTAAGCCTAATCTTAAAAGTAGAGAGGGTATCTGTCTCCCTGATCTGAATTGGGAGCTGGTTCCACAGGAGAGGAGCCTGAAAGCTGAAGGCTCTGCCTCCCATTCTACTCTTACAAACCCTAGGAACTACAAGTAAGCCCGCAGTCTGAGAGCGAAGCGCTCTAATGGGGTAATATGGTACTATGAGGTCCCTAAGATAAGATGGGACCTGATTATTCAAAACCTTATAAGTAAGAAGAAGAATTTTAAATTCTATTCTAGCATTAACAGGAAGCCAATGAAGGGAGGCCAACACGGGTGAGATATGCTCTCTCCTGCTAGTCCCCGTCAGTACTCTAGCTGCAGCATTCTGAACCAACTGAAGGCTTTTTAGGGAACTTTTAGGACAACCTGATAATAATGAATTACAATAGTCCAGCCTAGAGGAAACAAATGCATGAATTAGTTTTTCAGCATCACTCTGAGACAAGACCTTTCTGATTTTAGAGATATTGCGTAAATGCAAAAAGGCAGTCCTACATATTTGTTTAATATGCGCTTTGAATGACATATCCTGATCAAAAATAACTCCAAGATTTCTCACAGTATTACCAGAGATCAGGGAAATGCCATCCAGAGTAACGATCTGGTTAGACACCATGCTTCTAAGATTTGTGGGGCCAAGTACAATAACTTCAGTTTTATCTGAGTTTAAAAGCAGGAAATTAGAGGTCATCCATGTCTTTATGTCTGTAAGACAATCCTGCAGTTTAGCTAATTGGTGCGTATCCTCTGGCTTCATGGATAGATAAAGCTGGGTATCATCTGCGTAACAATGAAAATTTAAGCAATACCGTCTAATAATACTGCCCAAGGGAAGCATGTATAAAGTGAATAAAATTGGTCCTAGCACAGAACCTTGTGGAACTCCATAATTAACTTTAGTCTGTGAAGAAGATTCCCCATTTACATGAACAAACTGTAATCTATTAGACAAATATGATTCAAACCACCGCAGCGCAATGCCTTTAATACCTATGACATGCTCTAATCTCTGTAATAAAATTTTATGGTCAACAGTATCAAAAGCAGCACTGAGGTCCAACAGAACAAGCACAGAGATAAGTCCACTGTCCGAAGCCATAAGAAGATCATTTGTAACCTTCACTAATGCTGTTTCTGTACTATGATGAATTCTAAAACCTGACTGAAACTCTTCAAATAGACCATTCCTCTGCAGGTGATCAGTTAGCTGTTTTACAACTACCCTCTCAAGAATCTTTGAGAGAAAAGGAAGGTTGGAGATTGGCCTATAATTAGCTAAGATAGCTGGGTCAAGTGATGGCTTTTTAAGTAATGGTTTAATTACTGCCACCTTAAAGGCCTGTGGTACATAACCAACTAACAAAGATAGATTGATCATATTTAAGATTGAAGCATTAAATAATGGTAGGACTTCCTTGAGCAGCCTGGCAGGAATGGGGTCTAATAAGCATGTTGATGGTTTGGATGAAGTAACTAATGAAAATAACTCAGACAGAACAATCGGAGAGAAAGAGTCTAACCAAATACCGGCATCACTGAAAGCAGCCAAAGATAACGATACATCTTTGGGATGGTTATGAGTAATTTTTTCTCTAATAGTCAAAATTTTGTTAGCAAAGAAAGTCATGAAGTCATTACTAGTTAAAGTTAATGGAATACTCAGCTCAATAGAGCTCTGACTCTTTGTCAGCCTGGCTACAGTGCTGAAAAGAAACCTGGGGTTGTTCTTATTTTCTTCAATTAGTGATGAGTAGAAAGATGTCCTAGCTTCACGAAGGGCTTTCTTATAGAGCAACAAACTCTTTTTCCAGGCTAAGTGAAGATCTTCTAAATTAGTGAGACGCCATTTCCTCTCCAACTTACGGGTTATCTGCTTTAAGCTACGAGTTTGTGAGTTATACCACGGAGTCAGACACTTCTGATTTAAAGCTCTCTTTTTCAGAGGAGCTACAGCATCCAAAGTTGTCTTCAATGAGGATGTAAAACTATTGACAAGATACTCTAACTCCCTTACAGAGTTTAGGTAGCTACTCTGCTCTGTGTTGGTATATGACATTAGAGAACATAAAGAAGGAATCATATCCTTAAACCTAGTTACAGCGCTTTCTGAAAGACTTCTAGTGTAATGAAACTTATTCCCCACTGCAGGGTAGTCCATCAGGGTAAATGTAAATGTTATTAAAAAATGATCAGACAAAAGGGAGTTTTCAGGGAATACTGTTAAGTCTTCTATTTCCATACCATAAGTCAGAACAAGATCTAAAATATGATTAAAGTGGTGGGTGGACTCATTTACTTTTTGAGCAAAGCCGATAGAGTCTAATAATAGATTAAATGCAGTGTTGAGGCTGTCATTCTCAGCATCTGTGTGGATGTTAAAGTCGCCCACTATAATTATCTTATCTGAGCTAAGCACTAAGTCAGACAAAAGGTCTGAAAATTCACAGAGAAACTCACAGTAACGACCAGGTGGACGATAGATAATAACAAATAAAACTGGTTTTTGGGACTTCCAATTTGGATGGACAAGACTAAGATACAAGCTTTCAAATGAATTAAAGCTCTGTCTAGGTTTTTGATTAATTAATAAGCTGGAATGGAAGATTGCTGCTAATCCTCCGCCCCGGCCCGTGCTACGAGCATTCTGACAGTTAGTAAAGGATTACTCTCAGGATTATATTTGTTTTGAATCAGAATTTAATGGGATGAAGCAAAACATTAAAAATGTGCTTGTGGTGAAGACTTTCAGCTTTATTCTAAGGGGCCTTACACAGATATCACATGAACCAAGTAGGACTTACACAGAAGAACCAGTTGAGAGACACCGCCCGGTCGAGACATTTTTGGGGGGCCGATAGGAGACTGATATTCAAGAGTTTAGAAAAAATGATCATGCAGATATATTTGCAAATATATATTATATAAAAGTGTTTTTTTCTTGCTAACTTTTACAAAATATAAAAGGAAAAACTGTCAACCATATTAGATTTAAACAAAAAACGGCTCTCTCGGAACATATTTCACAAATTTGGATTTTTATGTTCAAACGGCATCACGGCACACTGTCATCACATTGCCTTCACTGAGACTGGCCGTCACTGTGCCGTGTTGCTCAACATTTGCATAAAATATTATTCTAACCAAGTCTGGCCCTGCCAAGCTGGCGGAATAGCGACCACTTGTACCTTGTTGCTGTAAAATGGTTATTCTGACTCAAAATGAACAGCAGCTGGTTGCTTTGGCTCTGTCTCTTGTTGCTAGTGTGACTGCAGGTGATGGAGGTCCCAACTGTCAGAGCATCCTCTGCAGGACAAACTACAAATGATACCATTTTGGTGGTTTTCTGTATTGTTTATCCAGTAAAAGTGTTCATGTCCAACAAAAATAATGGCAATACAGCTATACATATTAGTTAAAGGTGCATATTATCAGTTATCAAGTTGTTCACCAATGAATATGGCTTTATACACCCTGAAGAAAACCATACACCTGAGTAATCAGCAAATCCGGACAGCGGAGCAGCGCCACGACAAAGAGGTGCGGTCAGAGGAACTGTGAAATACTGGTGAGTCACTATTAATAATTTCTTACATGTCCAACCTCGTAGGTTGATCGTTAAAATTAAATTCGTTAGTTCTAAAAGCCATCATAATTATTTATAGGAAAACGTTCTATTTTTTTTCTACTAAGGTTTGAACGTTGAGTGTTTACACAGGAGAGAAAAGTAAGAAAATGTTAATGCCTGTTTGAGAAAAGTGTATAAAGTGTGTAGTGAGAGGTTTTACAGCCTTAAAACATCTATAATAATTGTAAAAAATAACGCTGACTACTTCGCTGATTTCTCCTATCACGGGTTATTTTTAGAAAATAACTCCCACGATAAACGAGGGACCACTGTATATGATAAAATCATTATCAAGTTGTTCACCAATGAATATGGCTTTTTACACCCTTCAAAAAACCATACAACATTTATCATTTATAGGTATATGATAAAATCGTTATCAAGTTGTTTTACCAATGAATATGGCTTTTTACACCCTTCAGGCCTCAGGGTGTATGGTTTTCTACAGGGTGTATAAAGCCATATTCATTGGTGAACAACTTGATAACTGATAATATTATCAGAATCCAATCATGTCCTTCTTGCATGGTTCCTGAGAACTGCCTGCGATTTACCAGACAAAACCATACTGCCTGGACTGATGTAAATGAAGTCCAAGTCATATTCAGTTAAGTGGAAATGTTCATGTGTTCATCCTTTGAATTGTCTCAAGAAAACTGTCTGTAAAAACGATGACTTGTATAAACAATATTCAATGTGTCGACATATGTACGGCCTCTGAAAGTGGACGGACTGTGCACAAAAAGAAGTAAGTCACTAAAGGTCCAATCTGCATGTTGATTTTACAGTTTTTGCACTGGATGCCCTCCCTGATGCAACTCCATGTTACATGGAGAAATGTGGCAGGGGTGGGGTTTGAACTGGAAACCTTCCACACTGACACCAAGCACACTAACCACTTGGCTACTCCTAAATGGTTAACCTGCTATTTTCCTTAAAAGCTTGCTGCATGGGAACATGTACACTCACTTTTTGTTTCCTTCTCAGGCTTGTATATCTTTCAATACTCATTTTTAATTTTGTCAACTTCGATGAGTGATATATACAGTTTGCTCTGGGTTCCATTATTTTCTGAGATTCTATACAGGGATTTAGCATGAAAGAAATTGTAAAATTTCACAGTTTATAGGGACATTTATTTACAAAGGGGTTTAAAAAATGACTGGAAAATATTGTGATGCAGTGACAGCTACTTAAAAAAATTCATAGTCCTACAAAAAAACATGTCAGTCTGTGAGGTAAAACGATAATAAAGAAGAACATGACTGTTGGGAAAGTGTAGGAACACGGACCCACAACAGGGGGCGCAAATGAACGGACAATGGAATAGGTCAAATAACAACACTTTACTGTTGCGAACGTGCACAACAAACACAACAAATTACAACAATGGACAAAGTTCAATTCACAAAGGTGTCGTGTGGGCAGGCTCGAAGATAGGAGACGCCTCTCCAAAGTAGAACCGGAACCACACGGTTTCCTCCGCCACAGGACCCCGGGAATACTGGAGCCGCCAAGCTCCGAACTCCCAGGTGGCCACTGCCTCCGCGTGTCGGACCTGGTACTGCTGGCGAGGAACAAGAACACAATTAACGTGGGCGCGTTTGCACCCAGCAACCTGTATGGCAGGGAAGCTACCTCCACCTCTCGTTGGAGAAAAAAGTCTGCAATCACTCACAAAAATCACAAAGGTTACTGTCAAGCAGTCAGCTGAGATTATTACCTTCCAGGTAGAACGATATCTCGGCGATGAGGTGGAGATGCCGTCCTGCTGATATACCCCAGTGATAATTGCCGTCAGCTGTCTCAGGTGATGGGTGACAGCTGTTACCGAGGCTGCTCCTGTGGGGCGGCGGCGCCCTCTGGTGGTGGTGGGCCAGCAGTACCTCCTCTTCAGCGGCCCACACAACAGGACCCCCCCCTCAACGGGCGCCTCCTGGCGCCCGACCGGGCTTGTCCGGGTGGCGACGGTAGAAGTCGGCCAGGAGGGCCGGGTCCAGGATGAAGCTCTTCTTCACCCAGGAGCGTTCTTCGGGACCATACCCCTCCCAGTCCACCAGATATTGAAAGCCCCGGCCCATCCGACGGACGTCCAACAACCGGCGCACTGTCCAAGCCGGCTCGCCATCGATGATCCGGGCAGGAGGTGGTGCCGGACCGGGTGTACAGAGGGGCGAGGTGTGATGGGGCTTGAGCTTCGACACATGAAACACAGGATGGATCCGCAGTGAGGCTGGAAGCTGAAGCCTCACTGCGGCGGGATTGATGACCTTGAGGATTTTAAACGGTCCTATGTACCTGTCCTGTAGTTCAGGGGAGGCCACTTGTAGTGGGATGTCCTTTGTGGACAACCACACTTCCTGCCCGGGGCGATACGTAGGGGCCGGGGTCCGCCGCCGGTCTGCATGGGTCTTCGCCCTCATCCGGGCCTTCAACAAAGCAGAACGGGCGGCGCGCCACACCCGACGGCACTTCCGCAGGTGGGCCTGGACCGAGGGCACACCGACCTCCCCCTCAACCACCGGGAACAACGGGGGCTGATACCCCAAACACACCTCAAAGGGGGAGAGGCCGGTGGCTGATGACACTTGACTGTTGTGGGCGTACTCGATCCAGGCCAGATGAGTACTCCAGGCCGCCGGGTGCGCGGCTGTCACACAACGCAGTGTTTGCTCCATTTCTTGATTGGCCCGCTCTGCTTGCCCGTTGGTCTGGGGGTGATACCCGGACGAGAGACTGACCGTGGCCCCCAGTTCCCGGCAAAAGCTCCTCCAGACATGCGAGGAGAACTGGGGACCGCGATCGGAGACGATGTCTGATGGTATCCCATGCAGGCGGACGACGTGGTGGACCAGGAGGTCCGCCGTCTCCTGGGCCGTAGGGAGCTTCGGGAGGGCCACGAAGTGGGCCGCCTTGGAGAATCGGTCCACTATCGTGAGGATCACGGTGTTTCCCTGGGACGGCGGGAGGCCCGTGACAAAATCCAGGCCGATGTGGGACCAGGGGCGATGAGGCACGGGCAGCGGCTGTAGCAGTCCCGGAGCCTTGCGATGGTCGGCCTTGCCCCTGGCACAGGTGGTACAGGCCTGGATATAGTCCCGGACGTCGGCCTCCAGGGACGCCCACCAGAAGCGCTGCCGGACAACTGCCACGGTTCTTCGCACCCCTGGGTGACAGGAGAGCTTAGAGCCGTGACAGAAGTCCAGGACTGCAGCCCTTGCCTCTGGTGGGACGTAAAGTCTGTTCTTTGGTCCAGTCCCGGGGTCCGGGCTTCGTGCCAGGGCCTCCCGGACGGTTCTCTCTACGTCCCAGGTGAGGGTGGCCACGATAGTGGACTCCGGGATGATGGGTTCCGGTGGATCCGACAACTCCGCTTTGACCTCGTCTTCGTGTACCCGGGACAAGGCATCCGACTTCTGGTTCTTGGTCCCGGGCCGGTAGGTGATGCGGAAGTGAAAACGGCCGAAGAACAGTGACCAGCGGGCTTGCCTGGGATTCAGCCGCTTGGCGGTCCTGATATATTCCAGGTTCCGGTGGTCAGTGAAAACCGTGAATGGCACAAACGTTCCCTCCAACAGGTGTCTCCACTCTTCAAGAGCCTCTTTCACCGCAAGGAGTTCTCGGTTGCCGACGTCATAGTTCCGTTCAGCCGGGGTCAACCTGCGGGAAAAATAGGCACACGGATGAAGGACCTTATCGGTCTTCCCACTCTGGGACAGCACAGCTCCTATCCCTGAGTCCGAGGCATCCACTTCAACCACTAACTGGCGACTAGGATCGGGCTGCACCAGAACGGGTGCAGACGAGAAGCGCCGTTTCAACTCCTTGAACGCGGCATCGCAACGATCCGACCAGGTGAAGGGGACTTTTGGTGAGGTCAGGGCTGTCAGGGGGCTAGCAACCTGGCTGTAGCCCTTAATGAACCTCCTGTAGAAATTCGCAAAGCCGAGGAACTGTTGCAGCTTCCTACGGCTTGTGGGTTGGGGCCAGTCTCTCACCGCTGCAACCTTGGCCGGATCAGGAGCGACGGAGTTGGGGGAGATGATGAACCCCAGGAAGGACAAAGAAGTGCGGTGAAACTCACACTTCTCGCCCTTAACAAACAGCCGGTTCTCCAATAACCGCTGCAGGACCTGACGTACAAGTCGGACATGGGTCTCAGGATCCGGAGAAAAGATGAGTATGTCGTCTAAATATACGAAGACGAATCGGTGCAGGAAGTCCCGCAAGACATCATTAACCAATGCTTGGAACGTCGCGGGAGCATTTGTAAGACCGAACGGCATGACCAGGTACTCAAAATGACCTAACGGGGTGTTAAATGCCGTCTTCCACTCGTCTCCCTTCCGGATCCGAACCAGGTGATACGCATTCCTAAGATCAAGCTTGGTGAATATCTTGGCTCCATGCAGGGGCGTGAACACCGAATCCAACAAGGGTAAGGGGTATCGGTTACGAACCGTGATTTCGTTCAGCCCCCTGTAATCAATGCATGGACGTAATCCGCCATCCTTTTTCCCCACAAAAAAGAAACCCGCACCCATCGGGGAGGTGGAATTCCGGATCAACCCGGCAGCCAAAGAGTCCCGGATGTAGGTCTCCATTGATTCGCGTTCAGGTCGTGAGAGGTTGTACAGCCTGCTGGACGGGAACTCAACGCCTGGAACCAAATCAATGGCACAATCATACGGGCGGTGCGGGGGAAGGGTGAGTGCCAGATCCTTGCTGAACACCTCCGCAAGGTCATGGTACTGCACCGGCACCGTCCCTAGATTGGGCGGGGCTCTGACCTCCTCCCTGGCCTGGGAACCGGGAGGAACCAGGGAACCTAAACATACCCGATGGCAGGTCTCGCTCCACTGGACCACTACCCCGGACGGCCAATCGATCCGGGGATTGTGCTTCAACATCCAGGGAAAACCTAAAATCACACGGGAGGTGGCCGAAGTTACAAAAAACTCGATCTCCTCCCGGTGATTCCCCGACACCACCAGAGTTACTGGTGGTGTCTTGTGGGTGATTGGAGGGAGTAGGGAGCCATCTAGTGCCCGTACCTGCACAGGCGAGGTAAGCGCCACCAGAGGGTACCCTATCTCCCTGGCCCATTTGCTATCAAGCAAATTCCCTTCTGAGCCCGTGTCCACCAGTGCTGGGGCCTTCAGGGTTAAATCCTCATAAAGGATTGTAACTGGGAGTCGTGTGGCGATGTGGGTGTGTCCCACGTGAACGTCTCGGCCCCCCCCAGCCCAGTGTCTAGGGGCGGGCGTTGGTGTTTAACCGTTCGGGGCAGTCTCGTACCTGATGCTCAATCGAGCCACAAACAAAACACGCTCCGCGGGCCAGCCTCCTTTGTGTGACCGGTGCCCTAAATGTTGCCCTACTCGTGTCCATGGCTTCGTCAGCAGGGGGAGCTGTGATCGCACGGAGCGCAGGGGCCGTGGAGCGTGGGGAGGGCGGAACGCGGTCGGAACCGGAAGGGAGAGGGACGACGCGTGCCTGGCCACGCCCTTCGTCTCGTTCCCGACGGCGCTCATTTAACCGATTGTCTAATCGTATGACAAGATCGATAAGCCCATCCAAATCCCGCGGTTCGTCCTTAGCCACCAGGTGCTCCTTGAGGACCAATGACAGTCCGTTTACGAAGGCGGCGCGGAGGGCAGTGCTATTCCAGCCGGACCTCGCAGCCGCGATGCGGAAGTCGACTGAATAGGCAGCTGCGCTCCGGCGCCCCTGTCTCATTGACAGCAGCACGGCTGAAGCGGTCTCTCCTCTATTAGGGTGATCGAACACTGTTCTGAGCTCCCTCACAAACCCATCATATGTCAGAAGGAGCCGTGAACTTTGCTCCCAGAGCGCTGTAGCCCAAGCGCGTGCCTCACCACGAAGCAGATTTATCACATAAGCTACTTTGCTAGCGTCGGTCGCGTACATGACGGGACGCTGTGCGAAGACGAGCGAACACTGCATAAGGAAATCCGCGCACGTCTCCACACAGCCTCCGTACGGCTCTGGGGGGCTTATGTATGCTTCAGGGGATGGTGGGGGGGGTCGTTGGACAACCAGTGGAACGTCGCTGTCACGCACAGGGTCTACGGGAGGGAGAGCCGCAGCGGCGCCCGGAGGGCGCGCTTCCACCTGCGCGGCGAGAGCCTCCACCCTGCGGTTCAGGAGGGCGTTCTGCTCGGCCATCAAGTCTAACCGAGTCGTGAAAGCGGTGAGGATCCGCTGCAACTCACCGATTACCCCTCCTGCGGACGCCTGTGCGCCTTGTTCTTCCATTGGCCGTTCAACAGCCGGTTGACGCCCCTCGGGATCCATGACGCTGGCCGAGATATCCTGTTGGGAAAGTGTAGGAACACGGACCCACAACAGGGGGCGCAAATGAACGGACAATGGAATAGGTCAAATAACAACACTTTACTGTTGCGAACGTGCACAACAAACACAACAAATTACAACAATGGACAAAGTTCAATTCACAAAGGTGTCGTGTGGGCAGGCTCGAAGATAGGAGACGCCTCTCCAAAGTAGAACCGGAACCACACGGTTTCCTCCGCCACAGGACCCCGGGAATACTGGAGCCGCCAAGTTCCGAACTCCCAGGTGGCCACTGCCTCCGCGTGTCGGACCTGGTACTGCTGGCGAGGAACAAGAACACAATTAACGTGGGCGCGTTTGCACCCAGCAACCTGTACGGCAGGGAAGCTACCTCCACCTCTCGTTGGAGAAAAAAGTCTGCAATCACTCACAAAAATCACAAAGGTTACTGTCAAGCAGTCAGCTGAGATTATTACCTTCCAGGTAGAACGATATCTCGGCGATGAGGTGGAGATGCCGTCCTGCTGATATACCCCAGTGATAATTGCCGTCAGCTGTCTCAGGTGATGGGTGACAGCTGTTACCGAGGCTGCTCCTGTGGGGCGGCGGCGCCCTCTGGTGGTGGTGGGCCAGCAGTACCTCCTCTTCAGCGGCCCACACAACAATGACGCCTTTGTAAAAAGGCACCTTCAGCTAGCTACGAGTACTGAAACAGAGATATACCCTCAGGGTCTTTTGAGAGGGAGGGAGGATGAAAGACCCAACAGGATGGAACAATGGCAATGACAAAGCTTATACAATGGACTTTGATTGGAACAACCCTAATACAGCCAACATGTTACTGTGACAACTGTGCAAGAATCTCAAGGGACTCAAATCCACCAGGCGAAATCAAATGTAGAACTGGCGAGAGGCAGTTTGAACGTGCAGCTTTAGCTGGTGACATGGTGGAGGACCATAGTCAGGATCAACCCCACAATACTGAGGACCTTCAACTGACTGCCCCAAGTCAGGAAAGCAAAAGGAGATCAACTGATGAACCAAGAGCAACCAGCGAGGGATTTGTAGAAGAGAAGAAAGGGAGGATAAACTGGCCCCCAATGAATAGTGGTGAATGGCAGAAATTTGATGAGGACATGGACAAGCGCCTAGAGGCGACATTAACAGGATCAGTGGAAAGGAAGCTGGAAAGCATGTGCAGATTGGTGTACTGTGTTGGAGAAGATCAGTTTGGGAAACAAGGAAGAACCAAAGAAAAGACAGTTCACCAGCCTAGCAGACGAGAGAGGGAGATCATTAGCATAAGACAAGAGATCAGAACACTTTCTAACAGGTATAAGAGAAGCAGGGAAGAGGAGAGAAAAGGGCTGCAGCAGCTGAGGCAAGACCTAAGGAGGAGGCTCAAAGAACTCCGGAATGCAGAAAGATTAAGGAGGAACAAACGTGATAAGAACAGGAAAAGGGCAGCCTTTATCAAGGACCCATATGGCTTTGCAGTAAGTGTCTTGGAAGGGAGAAGATTGGGGAAATTACAGAAATCAAGGGCAGAAGTGGAAGCACATCTGAAGGCAACACACTCCGATGAAATTAGACATGAGCCATTGGGTGGAAACAGCAGAATAGAGCCACTTGAACAGCCAGAGAAACCATTAGATGAGAAAGAACCTACCTTGGAAGAAGTAAGAGAAGTTGTCAGGAATGCAAGAACATGATCAGCACCAGGGCCGAATGGAATAACATAAAAAGTCTACAAAAAGTGGGGGGCAGAAAGTGAACATTTTCTTGATGTGTTGGAACTCAGAAGCAGGAAAAATGGGGACAAGAGCCAAATTGCAATAGCTGGATGACTGGTCCAAAGCATCTCCAAAACAGAAGCTTCTGTGGGATGTTTCTGGTCCTGTAGTGGACAATAGCTAACAAAAATGGTCCAAGCAAGGAAAACTTGGTGTTCCGGGACAGGGTCAGTGGTAGCCGATACTCAAAAAATGAAATGTTTGGATGAACAACCCAGTATCTCCAAAACCACACGTTTTTAGTTGAGCTCAACATGTACTTGGCTGCTTATGTACGGTAACTATAAGTGAGCAAAATATTAAAGAATTTGAACAAACCATCTATCAGTCCATCCATTTTCTATACCCACTGATCCTCTCTAAGCGTCAGGAGGGGCGGGAGCCTTGAACAAAGCATTTTCATTTTATTTATGGAAATCTGTGAATTTTCTAATGTGTGGTCACTTTTCCTTATGTCATATTCCCAAATATCACCACATAAAGCACAACACTGAAGGATTTAAGGCTGAACACCGAAAAACACTGGTTAAGTTAAACAGGATTTATTACTGACAACAACATCAATCCACATGTTTACTTTCATCTACAATATACAAATAATAAATGTACAGTAGTGTTCAGAATAATAGTAGTGCTATGTGACTAAAAAAATTAATCCAGGTTTTGAGTATATTTCTAATTGTTACATGTGAAACAAGGTACCAGTAGATTCAGTAGATTCTCACAAATCCAACAAGACCAAGCATTCATGATATGCACACTCTTAAGGCTATGAAATTGGGCTTTTAGTAAAAAAAAAAGTAGAAAAGGGGGTGTTCACAATAATAGTAGCATCTGTGTTGTGTGGCTGGGGTGCTTGGCTGGCTTTTGTTTCTGTCTTCTGTTTTCTGTCTTTTGTTTTTCCTTCCAGGTGGCATGCGTTCAGGACTGAGTGGCTGTGTGGCTGAGTTATTAGGACCTCACCCTGATCACCTGAGGCTGGTCATGTGCAGCTCGTCAGGACTCACAGCTGTGGTGCATCTATATGGATTGGGGCATGATTGCATTTAAGTCTGGAGTATACAGTGTGTATTGGCCAGAGACTCAACCTTGTGACCAGACGGGTGAGATCGACGTTTAGAGAACCATCTCATCATCATGGACGCAGAGACCGTACCAGGTTTGATGCCATGGTCTGTGAAAGAGGAGGGGGTGAGGTCTCACGCTCGTCAGCACACTTCCTGAGGTACTTTAGGTTTTGTGACTAACATGAGTACAGTCAGTAAATGTGGTGTCCCTCACACCTTATTATATTGAGCTGTTATGTTAGTCGTTTAATCAGCTTCTACTGCAGTGGAGAATTGAACTGGGTGTTCCATGCCTGCAGGGTGGGAAGCTGATTGGTGATTAAGCCAGGAAGTGTTTGCTGTTTATGTACACCTTTGAGTGGTCTCTCTGTGTGTGGAGTGGTGGACTAACATGATGGTTTCTTCTTTCACAGACTTGGTTGGTCGCGGCCACCTGGGGGGTGTCGGCGGGGTCCTTGGGTCCGAACTGTTCTGGCTCCGGACCGTTTGTGCTGCTGGGAGCGCACTGTTCTTCCACCTTGCCAGACCGCGCACTTATTTGTTATTAATTAGCACTCACTGTTATGTCATTAAATTCTGTTATCCTTTGAACCGTGCTCTGCTTATTTTATGCTGGGTCCTAACGTCAAACGCTGGTCGGTTCTCCGACTGCGTCCGACACATAGCAATCTGCTGTTGACGCTACAAACTCAAAACTATTATGTTCAAACTGCTTTTTTAGCAATCCTGTGAATCACTAAACAAGTATTTAGTTGTATAACCACAGTTTTTTATGATTTCTTCACATCTGCCAGGCATTAATTTTGTTGGTTTGGAACCAAGATTTTTCTGGTTTACTAGTGTGCTTGGGGTCATTGTCTTGTTGAAACACCCATTTCAAGGGCATGTCCTCTTCAGCATAAGGCAACATGACCTCTTCAAGTATTTTGACATATCCAAACTGATCCATGATACCTGGTATGTAATATATAGGCCCAACACCATAGTAGGAGAAACATGCCCATATCACGATGCTTGCACCACCATGCTTCACTGTCTTCACTGTGAACTGTGGCTTGAATTCAGAGTTTGGGGGTCGTCTCACAAACTGTCTGCGGCCGTTGGACCCAAAAAGAACAATTTTACTCTCATCAGTCCACAAAATACGAGGTCTGTTAGAAAGTATCCGACCTTTTTATTTTTTGCAAAAACCATATGGATTTGAATCACGTGTGATTGCATCAGCCAAGCTTGAACCTTTGTGAGCATGCGTGAGTTTTTTCACGCCTGTCGGTTGCGTCATTCGCCTGTAAGCAGGCTTTGTGTGAGCAGTGGTCCACCCCTCTCGTCGGATTTTTATTGCGAATAAATGTCTGAATGATTTGGAGCTTTGCTGCATCAAATTTTTCCAGAACTGTGAGAGACCTCCAGGTGGACACCATTCGGAAAATTCAGATGGCTTTCAGGGACGATTTTATGGGGATTACACAGATTAAGGAGTGCTCCAGCCGGTTTAAAGACCGCCCACAGCATCTGAGAGCGCAGCACACTCCGAGTGCCGATCGACAGGCTGACACCCCGCTGAAACAACCAGATCGTTTCCAACGTGAAGGCTTTGTTGATCCGGGACGTCGTCTGTTTTCCACAAAAATGGTAGAAGATGTGGACATCAAGACTTTTTCGGCACATTCCACTGTTACAGGAGTTTTTTTCATGGAAAGAGAAGTGGAGGGATGCGCCACGGAGCTGCTCATGGCGCGGGACAAAAGCACCTCCGTGTTGGTGTCACAGGACGGCTTTCAGATGGCTTTCGGTGGCTTCTATCCATTTTGATGGTTGTTTTCCATTTTCTTCCACACGTCTCTGGGTTTTTTTGTCCATTTTAAAGCATTGGAGATCATTGTAGATGAACAGCCTATAATTTTTTGCACCTGCGTATAAGTTTTCCCCTCTCCAATCAACTTTTTAATCAAACTATGCTGTTCTTCTGAACAATGTCTTGAACGTCCCATTTTCCTCAGGCTTTCAATGAGAAAAGTATGTTCAACAGGTGCTGGCTTCATCCTTAAATAGGGGACACCTGTTTCACACCTGTTTGTTCCACAAAATTGACGAACTCACTGACTGAATGCCACACTACTATTATTGTGAACACCCCCTTTTCTACTAATAGCCCAATTTCATAGCCTTAAGAGTGTGCATATCATGAATGCTTGGTCTTGTTGGATTTGTGAGAATCTACTGAATCTACTGGTACCTTGTTTCCCATGTAACAATAAGAAATATACTCAAAACCTGGATTAATCTTTTTAGTCTCATAGCACTACTATTATTCTGAACACTACTGTAAATGAGTGCCATTTGCAGTTGTAGTATTTGGAGTTTAATGATACATTACATCTCTCAATGAATGAAATGATCTTATTCTTATTATAAGGCAGCAGGACCCAGCAGGTCACCCCGCTGAGCATCTCAGCAGGCACACATCTGCTTTCTTCAATCCAGCAAAAAATCACAACTTGTTCAGTTCTTCATCTGACAGAGCTTCAACACCCACTAAAGATGTCCCCATGAACGCTGCAGCTGGTGGGCTCAGCCACGTTGCATCATGGACACTTTTGTATCTGTGGTGACATCATGATCTGGTCCTGGGGGGACGCTATCTTCAACTTTTCAGGGTGCTAGCCTTAGCTCAGAGGCAGATGGTCCAGTTTGTGGGGTTGGTGGACAAGTTTATGGATCCCGTCATAAAACACTGAGTCGAGTTGAGTTCCACATGCAGGTCCTCCACTGTTCACAAGCACACAGCCTGAAACCCCAACAAAGATGTACAAGGTACCGTGACCTTCCAGGATGCAGGTCTCAAACTGAGAACAGGGTTTTAAACACGTCAAGCCACAAACCAACACAAAACCAGCTTAGTTTTGCAGTTCTCTGGGAGGGTTTCTCACTCTGACAAAAGGTGAACTGATTCCTGGTCTCATGCACCTGCTGCAGGAATGATGAGATGTTTCCTGCAGCAGTGATTACAGTCGGAGCCGAGTTCAGAGGCCCCCTGGAAAAACAAGGTTACAGGAGGACAAGACGTTTGATCCCATACCAACAAAACTGTTTAAGGACCTGTGGCCCGTTCTTGGGCCGACTGTGCTGGAAATGATTAATCTCTCATTAACGTCTGGATCTGTTCCTAAATGTTTCAAATCTGCAGTGATTTGCATTCACAGACTGCTCAGTGAGACTTTCACATTCTGTGGAGATTTTTAAGAAAAGACTAAAGACACATCTTTTTACCCAGTCTTATGGCTAGCATCCGTTTTTAATTCTTTTAAGTTTTTTTTACTTTTTATTGTGTTTTATTGTGAACTTTTAATTGAGTTTTTGATGTTTTAATTTTATTTTATATTGTTTTTTTTTATTATTTTATATTGTTTTTGAGTTGTTTTTGTATGTGAGGCGCCTTGAGGCGACGTTGTTGTGATTTGGCGTGATATAAACTGAATAAATTTAACTGAAGAGTTTTCCCTCCGTGTGGACTTTCAGGAGACAGGTTTATTATGACTGACACACAGCACGGACGTCTGGAACACTTACATTGTCATTTCTGCAAGAATGATGACATTTTGTGTCGTTGCAGTAACGTGTGGCTTGTTGCTGTAACATGATGTCACTGCTGAAGCAGCACATGAACGTGACAACAGTGAGATGAATTCCACTTACCGTTACCGTGGAGTTTGTTTACCATTTACCGTTACCGATAGACCGTTACAGAGAGTTTGTGTTTGACTCACAGACGGTGAACAGGCCGTCTGCCTTCTTTTCTGCCTCACTGAGACGTGGTTAACTAATACCAGCATATTTATTTGGCAGCCAAGTGTGTGGCAGTCACAAGAACACATCAAACAACAGTGACCTCACAGTGTAAGGTCAGGGTCATGTTGAAAGTCCGTCAGATACCCAGATCAAAAGCTAATCACGTCATCTCGGACATGCCATCATGTGGTGAACCAGAACGTGCTGCATTCCTTCATCAGCCTCTTTGTTTGACCCATGCAGACAACTGGAGGCAGCCTTTTACTTCTTGCATATTCCCTGTTGTGAAATTAATAAAGGAATATCGTATCATATCTTAAATTACAGTTGTGCTCAGAAGTTTACGTACCCTGGCAGAAAGTTTGTTCTTTTAGGCCATTTTTCAGAGAATATGAAGGATAACACAAAAACGCATATTTCACTCATGGTTTGTGGTTGGATGAAGCCATCAATTGTCAAACAACTGTGTTTACTCTTTCTAAATCACAATGACAACAGATCAAATCTAGGTTTGCATCTCAGATGTACCTTCTGGCAAATTGTAGCTGAACTTTCAGGTCTTCTTTTTAATAAAATCCTCCTCTGTACCACTTCATCATGAAGCTGTATAACTGGAGATACAAAATGCAAAATATGCACTGTGCACAATTTCTCCAATCACAGCCACAGAAGCTTAAACCTTTTTCTGGCTTGTCTGGGTGTCTTGGTGGCTTTCCTCACTCTTCTCCTTCTTGCACAGTCACTCAGTTTTTAAGAACTGTCTACTCCACACAGATTTACCACAGAGTATCATACTGTTTGTATTTCTACAAAACTGATGTAAATCAAGTTCAGGACATATTCAGTGACTTGGAAATATTCATGTATCCATCCCCTGACTTGTCTGAAGAAAACTGGCAATAAAAATGATTATTATACCAAAGGGTTCCATTATATATACAACCCATTATCTTGGCTTTAATATTTTTACATTTTTAATTAATTTATATCAAGTTGTAGAGATTTGCTTTCAGTTTGAGTTTAAAGAAGATAATTTTAGAAATTTTTAGACTGAGAAACCTGATTTACTTTTTGTATTTGAAGTGGCATAAATAAGTTAAAATGTGTGAAATACCAATACTTTTGTATACTTTCCTATATGGGGAATTACACATGCTGTTGAGCACTTCAGTAGTAGTTGTAGTAATAACAGCTGTCTCTTTTTGAGGCAGCTTTAGTCTCACCCTAACAGCTCTCTGGAATCTGAGATAGGTGGGAAGTGATCTGTTTGGTGGTGAAGATGAAGTTTTCATTTCAGTCTCTGAATCAAACCACCGTGGGGCGGGTAATCAATTAGCTATGAATAATATTAAAATTTCATACAATGGTAATACCAGAGAACCTACTTCACACAGTGAACAGCAGAGTGAGGTGTGACAGCTCAGATATTTGTCATCAAATGCTCAATAAGGAACAAGAGTCAAATCCACAGCAGCTAGCAGCCTCTGCTGCTCGCCCCAAAGTCAAATCTCCGAGCGCACACATCCAAACGTTTACAGCTACACAGACATCCAGACATGGAATGATATTTAAGACAGAAGACAGCTGTATCTCCAGGGCCATGATGAAGCAATGGTCTCACTCTCTGGCCTCTTTCTGATGAGGAGCACTTTATGGGCTCTGTGGATTTGGCGCCTTTTTAAACACGTCTTTTCTGAAATAACACGACATACCCGGCTTCAGTTTCCAGACAGTGGCCTGCAGTGTTTCTGTGAGCAGAGCTCCAAACATCTGCTCGTCACGTGGCCGCACTCAGCTCCCTGCTCGTGAGGCATAACGAGCCCTTCAGACACACGGGACCGCTGCCTGCCTCCCGCCCAGCCTCAGCCCCTCCGTGTGTGCCTGTCCTCCGCTGTCTCACAGGGACAGCTGTGCGTAAAAAGCTGACAGGGAGCTGGGAGAGCTTGGGGGCATGCAGCTCTGCTGCAGGCCGGGACTCACCTTGGGTGGTTTGAAGGGGTAGTCTGGTGTGAAGACGATGTCCAGGAAGAACACACCTCCTTCGTACACCGAGCCTGGAGGGCCCAGGATGGTCGACCGCCACTCGTAGATGTTGTCTCCTTTTGGACCGGCACTGCAGTCACAAAATAAAATGGAGAGGAAGAAAAAAGGAGAAATTAATTACATTTAGAGAGAAAAATTCTGCCTCATCATTTTAGTCTCTGTGGTGACAAAGAACTGAATAAATAAAAACCACACCACAATCCACACCAAACTGTTAATGCCTGGATGCTTAGAAAAGACATTTCATCTGCATTGTCCTGGTCCATCCAGAAGGAAATGTGGAGCAGCCTTGGCTGGAAGTGATGGACGGGAGTACTATCCAGGGGAAGTCCGAGACTCTGATCCACTTCAGGCTGCAGAAACCAGGGATACCCAGCAGCCCGAGGAGCTCAGGTCCTGGACTGGACTCACTCAGGATCTCTCTTACCACTTGCATCTCAAATCATCTATTTCATGCTATTCATCTATTTCATTCTATTCAAGAATTCAATCATGTACAACCCCAAATCAGAAACTATATTTGGGGGGGGCAAAACATAAAAACCCTCCACCAAGTGGTGACTCCAACATTTACTTTGATTTATGTTTCTCTGCAGACACTATGAACCCAAGATATTTCATGTTCTGTCTGGTCAACTCATGTTCAGCCATTCCTCTGTTTCAGACCCCCCCCCCCCCCCCCACACACACACACACAAAACCCCAAAAAACGTTGATATGCTAAAGCATTTTCCACTTTGAAACATTACCAATCCTGCGCACAATGCAACAATGACATCTTAGTGTTGATGACACCAAGCGATGAATCGTTTGCATTCCAGAATTCATTCATTTTGCATTCATTTTTCATTTCAACCTTCTCCACATTTTATCTCGTAGGCACAGGTCAGGACTGCAAGCAGGCCAGTCCAGTACCCAGATGCTCTTCTTCTGTAGGCATGTCTTTGTAATGTGTGCAGAATATGGTTTTGCATTGTCTTGTTGAAACATACATGGACATACCTGGAAAATACATCAACTTGAAGGCAGCACATGTTGCTCTAAAATCTCAGTGTGGTTTTCTGCATTAACACTGTCATCACAGAAGTGTAAAATGACCTTTACCAAGGCCACTGACAGAACCCCAGACCATGACAGACCCCGGCTGACCCCATCAGCAGATCGGAGGTGGATCTGCATGCTGATTTGGCACAAGTTTTGGCACATCAAACACTAAATGTCAGTGGGGTTTTTTCTATATTTGGAGGGAAAAGTGCTAATAAACATATTACATCCGATTAGAGACTTTTATGGACATTTTGATTTGTTCTGTGAATCTTCAAACAAGATTTAAACAAAAATAACTGATGCATCAGTGCAAACAAACTACGAAGATGATCAGCATCAATGCGACACACACACACACACACACACACACACACACAGAGCTGTGAGAAGAGTGGCTTTACTCCACCTCCCATTTTCTACTGGAATTAGAGCAGATGCTCCTGTTGCTTTTTGGCACAACTTTTACTTTCATAATTTACACACAGAAGAGAGCGAGTATGTGAGAGTGAGCATGTGATAGACAGCGTGTGACCACTTGCGTGAGTGTGAGCATGTGAAAGAGAGTGTATGGATGCTAGTGTGTTAGAGAGAGAGAACGTGTGAGCACGAGCGTGTAATAGGGAGAATGTGAGAGCGAGCTTGTGAGAGAGTCCATGTGAGCGTGAGCATGTGAGCACGAGCATGGATGAGAAATGGTGAACGTGGACCTGTGAGCCTGAGCATGTGAGTGCAAGTGTGTGACCAAGAGTGTGTGAGAGTGCATGTGAGAGTCTGTGTGAGCGTGAGCATGTGAGAGAGAGAGAGGGTGAGAGAATCCGTGTGAGCTCAAGCCTGTGAGCATGAGCATGTGAGCACAAGTGTGAGAGCAAGCATGTGACCACGAGTGTGTGAAGAGCATATGAGAGAGAGCGTGTGATTGCGTGTAATAGCTTGTGAGAGAATGTGTAAGAGAATCCGTGTGAGCTTGAGCATATGACAGCAAGCTTGTGAGAGAAATGGTGTGCGCCTGAGCATGTGAGCGCAAGCGTGTGAGAGAGCATGAGTGCGAGCGTGTGTGTGAGCATGTGAGAGAGCGTGTGAGTGCGAGCATGGGAGAGAGCTTGTGAGCGCCAATGTGTGACCACTTGTGTGTGAGACAGATCATGTGAGAGAGAATGTGAGTGTGAGCATGTGGGAGAGCAATGTGAGAAAGAGCACATGAGCGTGAGAATGTAAGAGCAAGTGTGTAAGCATGAGTGTGAGAGAGAGCATGTGAATGCAAGCATGTGAGACAGCGTGTGAGAGCAAGGGTGTCAGCACGAGCATATGTGACAGAGTGTGAGTGCAAGCATGAGCATGTGAGAGTGAGTTTGTGATAGGGAGCATGTGAGAGCGACAATGATAGCAAGCGTGTGAGAGTGTGAGAGTCTGATATCGAGAGCATGTGTGTGAGTAGAAGCTCATGAAAGAGCGTGTGAGAGACAGCATGTAAGAGAGAACGTGAGCACGAGCGTGTAAGAGCAAGAGCATCTAGGACAGAGTGTGTGAGATAGAGTGTGTGAGAGAGGATGTGAGAGCAAGCATGTGAGACAGCATGTGAGAATGAGTGTGAGCTCAAGCGTGAGAGCGAGTGTGTGAGCACAAGCATGTGAGATAGTGCGTGTGAAGACAGGCGTGTAAGACAGTGTGCGAGTGTGTGAGAGTGAGCATGTGAGAGAGAGTGTGTGAGAGTGAGCTTGTAAGAGAGAATGTGAGTGTGAGTGTGTGAGCGCGGGCGTGTAAGAGAGAGCATGTGTGCCTGTAAGCTGAGAGCTGTTCGTGTGAAACAACAGTCTGTTTAAAGCACCGGCCGCTGCAAACCTTCTTGACAGCATGCATTTTGACACAGTGAGGAATTATGGGAGCGGACTTGGGAAGGACGCCAACACACTCTGCTGGATGGATACAAATAGGATTAAGAGCAATAGTGTGATGACTCGCTATGGGACAACAGGACCAATAAACATCTGAGCTCAGTGACTCACTGGACAACTTGTTCTTTATTGTCTGCATCATGAGGCAGAAGTATCCGTTTGAGGCAAATCCCATCAAAGCCAAGACACTGGTGATAGATTGTTTATTGGCGATTATGGTGGTGATTTATTGTTTATTTGTGATCATAGTGGTGATTTTCTGCTTTTCTGCCTTTATATAGCACCCCTTGGGCACATATTGTGCCGTTTTGGAATTACCTTTCACTGCTATGCAGATGATACTCAGTTATACATGCCAATAACTGCTAGTAATCTCATTCAGATAAAATCCTCAGAAGATTGCCTTGCAGCAGTGAGAAGTTGGATGTCTAGAAACTTCCTACTTTTAAACTCTGATAAGACTGAAATGATGGTTCTTGGTCCAGTGAGACATCGGCATCAATTTGACCAGTTAACGCTCAGCCTCGGCTCGTGTGTCATACATCACACTGACAAAGTGAGGAACCTTGGGGTAATTTTTGATCCTACGTTGTCCTTTGATCTCCACATTAGAGATATTATGAGGACTGCTTTCTTTCACCTGCAAAACATAGCGAAGATTCGTCCCATCCTGTCTATGGCTGATGCTGAGACCCTGATCGATGTGTTTTGTCTCTTCTAGATTGGACTACTGGAATGTTCTATTTTCTGGTTTACCGCATTTCAGCATTAGGGGTCTCCAGTTGGTTCAAAATGCTGCAGCCAGACTTTTGACACAAAGCAGAAAGTGTTACAACATTACACCCATTTTGGCATCTCTTCACTGGCTTCCTGTCCCAGTGAGATCAGATTTTAAGGTTCTGCTACTAGCCTATAAAACTGTTCACGGACTGGCACCTCTCTACTTAGCTGACCTAATTAAACCCTACGTACTGGCCCGGGCTTTGCGTTCTCAGGGTGCAGGACTACTTTGTGTCCCTAGGGTGATTAAAAAGTCTGCTTTTGTATACTTTGTATACTATAAAAGTCTGCTTTTAATTAATAGAGCTTTCTCTTATCGTGCCCCTGTTCTGTGGAATGATCTCCCTGCGTCAATAAAACAGTCAGATTCAGTAGAGACTTTCAAGTCCAGACTTAAGACGCACTTATTTTCCCTTTCGTATGGCTAGCATACCAGCATAGTATGTTACTATGCTTTTTACTCATTTAAATTCATTTTATTAGGAAACGGGCCACGGCCCCAATTTTTTCTAAATTCAGGGTCTTTTATTGAAGCTTAGGGCTAGTGGTCGGCGATCACCTTAATATTTCTTTTGTTTTTCTTGTTTGTTCATGCTGACAAAGTATACTGTATTTGCTGTCTTTCTGTTGCCTGTTTCTGTTTTTTCTTTTCTCTCTGTTTGAGGTGCAGCTGCATCCAGAGATGAGTGTGATATCTGTTCCTGAAACCCTCCTGTCCTGTGCACCGGCAACATTTCCTGTATATTTGTTTTGTGAATTGTTTTGTAATTTATGTCTGTAACATGGCCCAAGCAGAGGGTCACCCCTTTGAGTCTGGTCTGCTTGATGTTTCTTCCTCAGAGGGAGTTTTTCCTTACCACTGTCACCCGTGTGCTTGCTCTGGGGGTTGGTAAGGTTAGACCTCACTTATGTGAAGCGCCTTGAGGCAACTTTGTTGTGATTTGGCACTATATAAATGAAGATAAATTGAAATTGATTTATTGTTTATTGGTGATTATGGTGGTGATTTTTGTTTATTGGTGATTATTGTAGTGATTTATTGTTTATTGGTGATTATAGTGGTGATTTATTGTTTACTGGTGATTATAGTGGTGATTTATTGTTTATTATACCATGGTCAGTGAGAATTCCATGTCTAACTGGCATGCATTATTTTCGTGTATACACACACGTAGCTCAGCGAGTTAAGTCACTGTAACATCACTCTGCTCTGGTGCAACGCACCAGATCACTTGGCACAGATCAGCTGTGTTTTGACAGGTGAATGACAGAAACGCGATAAAACATGGATTTCCAAGTGAATTTTAATATTTTTGGCCAAAATAAAACATTTGAGGAATGGGAAGAGGAGGAGAGCAAACGAGAAGAACAGCAAAAGACTCCGCGTCATGCATTCCAACCATATAATACATGGCTTCTCATTTTTTAATCCTTACTTGATGATTAGAGTGGTGATTTATAGTGTATTTGTGATTATGATAGTGATTTATTGTTTACTGGTGATTATAGTGGAGATTTATAGTGTATTGGCGTGAGTTTTGTAGTAGAGACTGGAACATTGTCCAAAATGAAGCTGGCTTGTCCAAATGTGTTTTAGCATAACTCAAGCGACTCTGTTTGTGGTGTGTACACAGAAAAGGCTTCCTCTGCATTACAGCATCATACAGCATCTCTTTGTGCAAAGTGTGCTGTATTGTTGAACAATGCACAGAGACACTATCTGCAGCAAGATCATGTTGTAGGCCTGTGGAGCAGGTCTGTGGGTTGACTATGACTGTTCTCACCATCCTTTGCTTCAGCTTATCTGAGATTTTTCTTGGCCTGCCACTTTGGGCCTTAACTAGTACTGTGTTTGTGGTCTTCCATTTCATCACTATGTTCCTCACAGTGGAAACTGACAGCTGAAATCTCTGTGATAGTTTTTTGTATCCTTCCCCTAAACCATGTCCCTAAAACAGTCTTTGTTTTCAGGTCATTTGAGAGTTGTTTAGAGGCTCCCATGTTGCCATTCATTATAAGAGATTCAAAGAGGAGAAACATTTGCAAATGGCCACCTTAAATACCCTTTCTCATGATTAGATTCATCTGTGTAAGAAGGTCAAGGGTCAGTGAACTTACCAAACCAATTTTGTGTTCCTATAATTAGTGCTAAATGTATTCAAATCAATAAAATGACAAGGGTGCCCAAATTGATGCACCTGCCTAATTTTCTTTAAATAATTATTGCACAATTTCTGTAACTACTAGAAACTTCATTTCACTTCTCAAATATCAGTGTGTTCATCTCCTATATGATATATTTAACTGAAATTTCTGATCCAGACAACCAATGATTATAAAGGAAAATCATGAAAATTATGAGGGGTGCCCAACCTTTGCATACAACTGTATATAAAAGAAACAACAGCCCAAGAACTGAACCCTGGGGCACCCAACAAGTAATCATCATGAATTCAGAGTTTGCCCCACCAATATGGATAAAATAGTCTGTTGGACTATTTTTTCCTCACCCCATCTGAAGCAACGGATGGACATTGATACCTATTGTTTAAATAGCTAGCTATGCAATCATGTGCCAATCTCCTGATACCATACCTCTGGAGTTTATCCAATAGAAAAGTATGATCTATAGTATCAAATGCCTTCTGTAAACAAAACAAACAAACAAAAAACTGACAGGATATTGCTTATTTTCAATTGCATTTGTAATCTCTTAAAAAATCAATTACAGCCAGTGAAGTAGTTTTTCCTGAAACCATATTGCTTGTTTGCTAAGTACAACTCCAATTCCAATGAAGTTGGGATGTTGTGTAAAATGTAAATAAAAACAGAATGCAATGATTTGAAAATCCTCTTCAACCTATATTCAATTGAATACACCTCAAAGACAAGATATTTAATGTTCAAACTGATAGAGTTTTTGTTTTTGTGCAAATGTTTGCTCATTTTGAGATGGATCCCTGTAAGATATTTCAAAAAAGTTGGGACGGGGCAACAAAAGACTGGGAAAATTGATGAATGCTCAAAGAACACCTAATTGGAAACAGGTGAGTGTCATGACTGGGTATAAAAAGGAGCATCCCCAAAAGGCTCAGCCGTTCACAAGCAAAGATGGAGTGAGGAAAAAATAGTCCAACAGAGACTAAGAACAATGTTTCTCAACATTCAATTGCAAGGAATTTAGGGATTCCATCATCTACAGTCCATAATAGCATCAGAAGAATAAGTAAGAATAGGAAAGAATTCTACCTACAAAGCGTCAACAATTAGTGCCCTCAGTTCCCAAACGCTTATTGAGTGTTGTTAGAAGGAAAGGTGATGTAACACAGTGGTAAACACACCACTGTCCCAGCTTTTTTGAAATGTGTTGCAGGCATCCATTTCAAAATGAGCAAATATTTGCACAAAACAATAAAGTTTATCAGTTTGAACATTAAATATTTTGTCTTTGTGGTGTATTCAATTGAATATAGGTTGAAGAGGATTTGCAAATCATTGTATTCTGTTTTTATTTACATTTTACACAACGTCCCAACTTCATTGGAATTGGGGTTGTATATGATGTTTAGTGGGTAGAAGGCCCGCTGCGAGCTCATTGAAATGGGTTGCAGGGGCTTCGCAGGCCAATCTTTACATTGGGTCCTAGGACTCCTAGGGATCTGCAGATTGCACCCATGGAGAGCCATAAAAAACATCATGGAAGCTGCTGAAAAGGCTTCACATTGGCTCTGGCTGAAGAGGGGGGATGCGTGACGTAGTGTGTTACCTGGACACAAGTCGAGGCCTGATCACCCCCGGTTGGGTCACCTGGGTGAGGGTGTCCGATGTAAGACCCCAAACACCCTATGACCCTGGGTACATCACTGAAGATGTGTCCAGGTTGCACCACAAGGTGAATTCTAGATCTCTCTCTCTCTCTCTCTCTCTCTCTCTCTATATATATATATATATATTTATAAAAAAGTAAAGTCCCTTCGGCTGCTCCCTTGTTTGCACTCAGGGTCGCCACAGCAAATCCAAGGTGGATCTGCATGTTGAATTGACACAAGTTTTACGCCAGATGCCCTTCCTGGCGCAACTCCACATTACACTCATTCTCTCTCTCTTTCGCTCTCTCTCTCTCCCTCGCTCTCTCTCTCTCTCTCTCTCTCTCTCTCTCTATATATATATATAAAAACACTGAGAGGAGTTGTTCAGAATAAACGATCCCAGGAGACTGTGGAGGACTATGAAAACCATGGCTGGGATGGTAGACAGACCACTGTCATTTCCTGTGCAGGATGACAGTGCTACTGTGGGTGAACTGAATACCTTTTTCACACGTTTTGAGACTGTTGGAAGTGGGGAGAGCTGCAGGGAGGCTCTGAGCTCAGTCCCAGTACAGCCTGAAGACGCAGTGGTAATCTCAGTGTCACAAGTGGCCAACACATTTTGACATCTGAATGCACGTACGTCCTCTGGCCCAGACAACATCAGTGCCTCCATTTTAAAGACCTTTAGTGAGGAACTTCCTGTAGCATGGCATCCTTTATTTCAGCGATCATTGGACATGCATACTGTCCCCACAACCTGGAGAACATCACATGTAATACCATTTCCAAAGAAAACCTGTCCCAAAGAATGTAGAGACTTCCGACCCGTGGCATTAACTTCAGTCCTAATTAAGTCAGTGGAGAAAATTATCACACCTTTGCTTACTCAGTCAGTTCAGGATAAATTAAACCCCTGTCAATTTTCATACAAACAGAAAAGAAATACAGAGGATGCAGTGACCACTCTCATGCACCTGGTGTCAAAACATCTGGATGCATCAAATAAAAACTATGTGAGAGTGCTGTTTATCGACTTCTCATCTGCATTCAATACAATAAAAAATGACATTTTATTCTCAAAAATGCATCTACTTGGGGTCAACACCAACCTTATCACTGGTATCACTCCTTCCTCACAGACCAATTACAGCTGGTCAAAATAAACAACACACACTCTCCCCTGATCAGTACAAACTGCGGGGTTCCTCAGGGCTGTGTCAGTTCCCCTGTACTGTTTACCATCTACACCAGCGACTGTGTCATAAAAGAGTTTAACCATCATCTAATTAAATTTTCAGATGATGCAGCACTGGTGGCACTACTCTCAGGAAAAGAACAACCAGGTCTGTACCATGACTGTGTCAAAAGCCTGGTTGAGTGGTGTGACCAGAACGCACTCATTATAAACTCAGCCAAGACTGAGGAAGTCATCTTTGGCCAACCTCAACTCACTATTGCTCCTGTGGTCATACATCAGGAGATCATCAAACAGGCTGACTCTTTCAAATATTTAGGAGTGTATGTGGACAGCGCCCTCTCCTGGAGTGTTCACACAGACTATCTGTGCAACAAGCTGCAGCGGAGAACATACTTTCTAAGGAGACTCCGAACCTTTGGAGCCAGTCCAGTTATTCTGGACCAGTTCTACACAGCTACCACTCAGAGTGTGTTGCTGTGTGGCAGCTCTGTGTGGTTCTGTGACCTCAGTGCAGCTGAAGAACAGGATACTGAGGCTCCTCAACATCTGCTCCAAAACTGTGGGCCACTCGGTGGAGAACAAATTCACAGAGCTGTGCAGGAAACAAGCCTTACAACTTGCAGATAAAATCTCTACAGACACGGCCCATGTTCTGAACAGTGAATATGAGCTTCCTTCTGGGAAGTGCTTCAGAGCGCATCGTTACAGGAGCAAGAGATACAAGAACTCACTTGTGCCACACTTCATCACACTTTTAAATCAGAGGGAGACCAAATAAACACGTTGTTGCAGACCACACACGAGTTTTAAAATTATTTTATGCTGTTTTATGATGAATGTTCGATGTGTTTTTCACGTCTTGGGGCTTCGGCAGTTTATGTAAGTCGATTTACCGTTTTACGGATGATTAAGTTTTATTTTTTTTATTTTTATTTTTATTTTAAAAATTTTTTATATAGCGCCAAATCACAACAAACAGTTGCCCCAAGGCGCTTTATATTGCAAGGCAAGGCCATACAATAATTATGTAAAACCCCAACGGTCAAAATGACCCCCTGTGAGCAAGCACTTGGCTACAGTGGGAAGGAAAAACTCCCTTTTAACAGGAAGAAACCTCCAGCAGAACCAGGCTCAGGGAGGGGCAGTCCTCTGCTGGGACTGGTTGGGGCTGAGGGAGAGAACCAGGAAAAAGACATGCTGTGGAGGGGAGCAGAGATCGATCACTAATGATTAAATGCAGAGTGGTGCATACAGAGCAAAAGAGAAAGAAACAGTGCATCATGGGAACCCCCGAGCAGTCTACGTCTATAGCAGCATAACTAAGGGATGGTTCAGGGTCACCTGATCCAGCCCTAACTATAAGCTTTAGCAAAAAGGAAAGTTTTAAGCCTAATCTTAAAAGTAGTGAGGGTGTCTGTCTCCCTGATCTGAATTGGGAGCTGGTTCCACAGGAGAGGAGCCTGAAAGCTGAAGGCTCTGCCTCCCATTCTACTCTTACAAACCCTAGGAACTACAAGTAAGCCTGCAGTCTGAGAGCGAAGCGCTCTATTGGGGTGATATGGTACTACGAGGTCCCTAAGATAAGATGGGACCTGATTATTCAAAACCTTATAAGTAAGAAGAAGAATTTTAAATTCTATTCTAGAATTAACAGGAAGCCAATGAAGAGAGGCCAATATGGGTGAGATATGCTCTCTCCTTCTAGTCCCCGTCAGTACTCTAGCTGCAGCATTTTGAATTAACTGAAGGCTTTTTAGGGAACTTTTAGGACAACCTGATAATAATGAATTACAATAGTCCAGCCTAGAGGAAATAAATGCATGAATTAGTTTTTCAGCATCACTCTGAGAGAAGACCTTTCTGATTTTAGAGATATTGCGTAAATGCAAAAAAGCAGTCCTACATATTTGTTTAATATGCGCTTTGAATGACATATCCTGATCAAAAATGACTCCAAGATTTCTCACAGTATTACTAGAGGTCAGGGTAATGCCATCCAGAGTAAGGATCTGGTTAGACACCATGTTTCTAAGATTTGTGGGGCCAAGTACAATAACTTCAGTTTTATCTGAGTTTAAAAGCAGGAAATTAGAGGTCATCCATGTCTTTATGTCTGTAAGACAATCCTGCAGTTTAGCTAATTGGTGTGTGTCCTCTGGCTTCATGGATAGATAAAGCTGGGTATCATCCGCGTAACAATGAAAATTTAAGCAATACCGTCTAATAATACTGCCTAAGGGAAGCATGTATAAAGTGAATAAAATTGGTCCTAGCACAGAACCTTGTGGAACTCCATAATTAACTTTAGTCTGTGAAGAAGAGTCCCCATTTACATGAACAAATTGTAATCTATTAGACAAATATGATTCAAACCACCGCAGCGCAGTGCCTTTAATACCTATGGCATGCTCTAATCTCTGTAATAAAATTTTATGGTCAACAGTATCAAAAGCAGCACTGAGGTCTAACAGAACAAGCACAGAGATGAGTCCACTGTCCGAGGCCATAAGATCATTTGTAAGCTTCACTAATGCTGTTTCTGTACTATGATGAATTCTAAAACCTGACTGAAACTCTTCAAATAGACCATTCCTCTGCAGATGATCAGTTAGCTGTTTTACAACTACCCTTTCAAGAATTTTTGAGAGAAAAGGAAGGTTGGAGATTGGCCTATAATTAGCTAAGATAGCTGGGTCAAGTGATGGCTTTTTAAGTAATGGTTTAATTACTGCCACCTTAAAAGCCTGTGGTACATAGCCAAGTAACAAAGATAGATTGATCATATTTAAGATCGAAGCATTAAATAATGGTAGGGCTTCCTTGAGCAGCCTGGTAGGAATGGGGTCTAATAAACATGTTGATGGTTTGGATGAAGTAACTAATAATAACTCAGACAGAACAATCGGAGAGAAAGAGTCTAACCAAATACTGGCATCACTGAAAGCAGTTTTATCTTATCTTATATATATATATGTGGCTCTTGCTTGCCTCTACTGGTGGTTGGCTCTCACTGCGGTATTGTATCACTTCCTGTTCCGGAGCACAGCGGTGTTTTGCTGTATCTGTTAGCTGTTTAATCTGCGCAGTTAGATTGATCTAGTTAACTAGATAATGATTTGTTTCACAGTGTAATCTTCACACACCTCTCTGCAGCTTCTCTCCCCCTGCCATCCCCTCATTACCCCATCCCCGTAGAGACGGTGTCTGCTCCCAGACCACCAATAACCAGCAAAAATCTATTTAAGCATAAAAATTCAAAAAGAAAAAATAATATAGCACCTTCAACTGCACCACAGACTAAAACAGTTAAATGTGGTCTATTAAACATTAGGTCTCTCTCTTCTAAGTCCCTGTTGGTAAATGATATAATAATTGATCAACATATTGATTTATTCTGCCTTACAGAAACCTGGTTACAGCAGGATGAATATGTTAGTTTAAATGAGTCAACACCCCTGATTCACACTAACTGCCAGAATGCTCGTAGCACGGGCCGAGGCGGAGGATTAGCAGCAATCTTCCATTCCAGCTTATTAATTAATCAAAAACCCAGACAGAGCTTTAATTCATTTGAAAGCTTGACTCTTAGTCTTGTCCATCCAAATTGGAAGTCCCAAAAACAAGTTTTATTTGTTGCTATCTATCGTCCTCCTGGTCGTTACTGTGAGTTTCTCTGTGAATTTTCAGACCTTTTGTCTGACTTAGTGCTTAGCTCAGATAATTATAGTGGCCGATTTTAACATCCACACAGATGCTGAGAATGACAGCCTCAACACTGCATTTAATCTATTATTAGACTCTATTGGCTTTGCTCAAAAAGTAAATGAGTCCACCCACCACTTTAATCATATCTTAGATCTTGTTCTGACTTATGGTATGGAAATTGAAGACTTAACAGTATTTCCCTGAAAACTCCCTTCCGTCTGATCATTTCTTAATAACATTTACATTTACTCTGATGGACTACCCAGCAGTGGGGAATAAGTTTCATTACACTAGAAGTCTTTCAGAAAGCGCTGTAACTAGGTTTAAGGATATGATTCCTTCTTTATGTTCTCTAATGCCATATACCAACACAGTGCAGAGTAGCTACCTAAACTCTGTAAATGAGATAGAGTATCTCGTCAATAGTTTTACATCCTCATTGAAGACAACTTTGGATGCTGTAGCTCCTCTGAAATAGAGAGCTTTAAATCAGAAGTGCCTGACTCCGTGGTATAACTCACAAACTCGCAGCTTAAAGCAGATAACCCGTAAGTTGGAGAGGAAATGGCGTCTCACTAATTTAGAAGATCTTCACTTAGCCTGGAAAAAGAATCTGTTGCTCTATAAAAAAGCCCTCCATAAAGCTAGGACATCTTACTACTCATCACTAATTGAAGAAAATAAGAACAACCCCAGGTTTCTTTTCAGCACTGTAGCCAGGCTGACAAAGAGTCAGAGCTCTATTGAGCCGAGTATTCCTTTAACTTTAACTAGTAATGACTTCATGACTTTCTTTGCTAATAAAATTTTAACTATTAGAGAAAAAATGACTCATTACCATCCCAAAGACGTATCGTTATCTTTGGCTGCTTTTAGTGATGCCGGTATTTGGTTAGACACTTTCTCTTCGATTGTTCTGTCTGAGTTATTTTCATTAGTTACTTCCTCCAAACCATCAACATGTTTATTAGACCCCATTCCTACCAGGCTGCTCAAGAAAGCCCTACCATTATTTAATGCTTCGATCTTAAATATGATCAATCTATCTTTATTAGTTGGCTATGTACCACAGGCTTTTAAGGTGGCAGTAATTAAACCATTACTTTAAAAGCCATCGCTTGACCCAGCTATCTTAGCTAATTATAGGCCAATCTCCAACCTTCCTTTTCTCTCAGAAATTCTTGAAAGGGCAGTTGTAAAACAGCTAACTGATCATCTGCAGAGGAATGGTCTATTTGAAGAGATTCAGTCAGGTTTTAGAATTCATCATAGTACAGAAACAGCATTAGTGAAGGTTACAAATGATCTTCTTATGGCCTCAGACAGTGGACTCATCTCTGTGCTTGTTCTGTTAGACCTCAGTGCTGCTTTTGATAGTTGACCATAAAATTTTATTACAGAGATTAGAGCATGCCATAGGTATTAAAGGGACTGCGCTGCGGTAGTTTAAATCATATTTATCTAATAGATTACAATTTGTTCATGTAAATGGGGAATCTTCTTCACAGACTAAGGTTAATTATGGAGTTCCACAAGGTTCTGTGCTAGGACCAATTTTATTCACTTTATACATGTTTCCCTTAGGCAGTATTATTAGACAGCATTGCTTAAATTTTCATTGTTACAGAGATGATACCCAGCTTTATCTATCCATGAAGCCAGAGGACACACATCAATTAGCTAAACTGCAGGATTGTCTTACAGACATAAAGACATGGATGACCTCTAATTTCCTGCTTTTAAACTCAGATAAAACTGAAGTTATTGTACTTGGCCCCACAAATCTTAGAAACATGGTGTCTAACCAGATCCTTACTCTGGATGGCATTACCCTGACCTCTAGTAATACTGTGAGAAATCTTGGAGTCATTTTTGATCAGGATATGTCATTCAATGTGCATATTAAACAAATATGTAGGACTGCTTTTTTGCATTTGCGCAATATCTCTAAAATTAGAAAGGTCTTGTCTCAGAGTGATGCTGAAAACTAATTCATGCATTTATTTCCTCTAGGCTGGACTATTGTACTTCATTATTATCAGGTTGTCCTAAAAGTTCCCTGAAAAGCCTTCAGTTAATTCAAAATGCTGCAGCTAGAGTGCTGGCAGGGACTAGAAGGAGAGAGCATATCTCACCCATATTGGCCTCTCTTCATTGGCTTCCTGTTAATTCTAGAATAGAATTTAAAATTCTTCTTCTTACTTATAAGGTTTTGAATAATCAGGTCCCATCTTATCTTAGGGACCTCTTAGTACCATATCACCCCAATAGAGCGCTTCGCTCTCAGACAAGACAGAGAAGCAGAGGAATGCGCCACGGAGCCGTTCATGCCGCGGCACAAAACCACCTCCGTGTTGGTCTCACAGGACGGCTTTGAGATGGCTTTCAGACGGCTTTCGGTGGTTTTTCAGTCGTGTGACTATCCAAGAAATTGTGGATGAGCCTGGACATGCCAGAACATGTCCTGTGAGGCCAACACGGAGGTGGTTTTGTGCCGCGCCATGAACGGCTCCGTGGCGCATTCGTCCACTTCTATTTCCATGAAAAAACTCCTGTAACAGTGGAATGTGCCGAAAAAGTACTGATGTCCACGTCTCCTGCCATTTTTGTGTAAGTCAGACGATGTCCCGGATCAACAAAGCCTTCACGTTGGAAATGATCTGGTTGATGATCTGCGCTCGGAGTGCGCCGTGCTCTCAGCAGCTGTGGGTGGTCTTTAAACCGGCTGGAGCACTCCTTAATCTGTGTAATCCCCATAAAATCGTCCCTGAAAGCCATCTGAATTTTCCGAATGGTGTCCACCTGGAGGTCTCTCACAGTTTTTGGAAAAAACTGATGCAGCAAAGCTCCAAATCGTTCAGACATTTATTCGCAATAAAAATCCGACGAGAGAGTGGACCACTGCTCACACAAAGCCTGCTCACAGGCGAATGACGCAACCGACAGGCGTGAAAAAACTCATGCATGCGCACGAAGGTTCAAGCTTGTCTGATGCAATCACACGTGATTCAAATCCATATGGTTTTTAAAAAAAATAAAAAGGTCCGGTACGTTTCTAACAGACCTCGTATATATTTATATAAATCATTGCTTATATCATATATCATCGCTTTGCTTGGTGTGTGTGTATATATATATATATTTATAATACAAATAATGGATGGTAAGGAGTCCAACATAGAGAAATATTGGATTCATCCAATATTTCTCTATGTTGGACTCCTTACCATCCATCAGTTGTTATGTTCTCCACCCCCCTCCCAAACTAAGCAAACAACAAAGAGTCAAGTAAATCAGATCAATTTATTTTGTTGTGAACAGCATATGAATGATTCAGAGTACCTTCTTAGTGTTTTTGGCATCCTTGGAGTTCAATATTTCCACCAGTTCCTCCTCTGTGAACTCAGCAAACCTCGCTGGCAGATGATTTTCTGCTGTTGTTGACATGTTTGTTGCCATTTTTTCAACCAGCATCTGTCAGCTAGTTCCTGACCTTCGCATGCCGCGCTCTGATTGGCTTGCTGTTGGCAGTAAGCTTTAACGCTATTGGTCAGTGGGAACCGATCCAATATAACTTTTGGTCCTAGCCTTTTTGGATCCTTTTGGATCCAACATAACTTTCTGGCGCCAAGCATGTCAAAATACAGGTAAATGATGGACAGAAAGGCTAATCTGTGATTGGCTATTGCAATCTGAGTGGAGAATATATATATATATATATATATATATATATGAGGACATGCACGCACACGATCACGTGTGCATGTACATGTGTGTGTGCCAGCACGTGTGTGTGCAGAGTGCAATGGTACCAAACATATGTAACCAAATTTGCACTCTAAATACACCCAAGCTGCACTTCACAAAAGTAGCACTACCTGGCTCGACTCTACTCGTTTTTTTTTTTTGCTTTTCCACTAGGGTTAGTACCTGGTACTGGGTGCTTTTTTTAGTACCTGCTCAGGAGTGGTTCCAAGCGAGCCGAGCCGATACTAAAATTTGACATCAATAGGCTGCTGGCCACTGATTGGTCAGAGAATGTCGTCACTGGACGAGTCATGAGCGCGCCGTCCGAGACGAAAATCAAAACCCGACGTTTTTAAATAGTCACAGCGGCGTTACAGCGACCGTCATTTTCTTTCGTTTCACGGCGTTTTGTTTTTTTTTTACTCGCACAAAACCACACCGTGGTCAGTGGATGAGTTGTGGACGTTCGTGTTTGGTGGATGATCGAAATGAGAAAATCTCCCAGTCTTTGGCCGTGCCCGGCTCACCAGACATTACTGCAACGCAGAGAACAGCTGAAAAAGCTTTAAAGTGATTACAGGACCACAATGACCGGAATAGGTCGGGCCGTAAGGGCTGGAAACCGCAGGAACACTGTTTACGGACACCGACCGGCAAGCAATGGGAGGCAGGATGACCGCAGTTCGGCTTTGTTAGACGCGACGGCTAATAAGTGTTTTTGTGTCTGTAGTCTGCTTGAAAGCACCGTTTAACGTTACTTATCCCATTGGTGGGAAGCACACTTTAACAAACTAAGATTGTGAGTCTAAACTTGTGTTAAAGTAACATCGTTGTCTCATGTACACAGACACAGTGAGCTAGCTGACTGCTAACTAGCAAGCTAGCTAACTCTGTGCTCCGCTTTAAAGTATTAACTTCTGACAGAAAAACACCTAAAGTCAGCAAGACAACAAACGTACATTTGACTCATTTAGTGCCATTACTGTGATGTGTGTGTGTTTTTTTTTTACATGTTGCCATTTTGTGTTTTTGTTGAAGAATCCAGTTCCATAAGCGAGGAGGGTTCGAACACCAGCTTCAACATCTGTATCAACGTCCAGCACCACACAGCGTGTCATCACTGGTAAGAATAACGTGTCTCACATCACCTTAACTTTCCCAAATACGATATATATAGGGTGAGCCCCCCCTCACAAAAAACAAAAACCCAGAACCCATAAATATTGTAATAAATCCCACAAAGGTCCAGCAAATTTTCAGTTATCTTGGTTGCTTTGCAAAAAAGTCATGTTCTTTCAAAATGATGCTCCAAATGGTCTGATTTGTTGGAGGATCATTTTGAAAGAACATAATTTTTATTCAAAGTGACCAAGATAACTGAAACTCTGGGGAATGATCATACAGAGACTGAAGGTTTTGTTGTTGTTGTTGTGTTTTTTTGTGTTTTTTGCTTTCCCATTTCTACCTTCATTATTGTCCAGGCAAGAGAAAAGGGAGCCTGTTCCAGCAGGAGAATCTTAACATCTTGAGTGATCTTCAGCTTCAGTGGGCTGAAGCTGAACTGGGCCCAGTGTGATCGACACATCCGACTGATCCTTGAGGAAGAAACGGTGGTGGAAGCTGCATTTAATCAGGCATATCTTGGTGTGCTGGGCGACCTTGTGCACGCGATGTGTGACCGGGGCGTGTGACCTGCGCCCCAAACCCAGACTACAGACACATGAAACGTTTGTATAGTTTGTGTTGCTTTTTTTTTTTTTTTGTATTTGCTCTTTTTTGTTGCAGTAAACCATTTCACTCATGTGACTGTATCATAATTTGTCATTTCATGCTGAGTCAACAGTAAAAAAAAACATTTTGTCATTGATGTTTTGGTGCAATGAAGGTTCATTTCTAAGAATTTTTAATTTGGGTTTTGCCGCTCCAGAAGACACTGCACACTACACCTGGCTGAATCTTTACACAGATGCTGGAATAATCGGGTCTAAACTGAGATTTTACCAAATAGGATTTAACATAAACAAAAAGGTTTAGTCACTTCAGTGAAGGCACCATTACATCAAGGAATTTAACAACCAGTTTTACTGTCTCTTACATTTATGACCCCATTAAATGTAAAACTTATTTTACTACTGGATTATGCTTAAACAGCTTTTCAAACTGTTACCCTTTAAATCAGTAAACCTTGGTAACTTTTACAAATCAAACTGATGTTACACAAACGTGGAGACATTTTAGCAAAAAGTACAAATTTATTCAAAATTCATAGTGAAACATAACATGATGATGATGACAAAGTGTCCCATTCCATGGCATGAACCTTTGGAGCGGTGACTCTGAGAAAACCATCTGAAACACACATACAGCATACATATTTTAATTAGTGCTGTCAGGTTATTAAAAAAATAATGTAATTGATTACAGGGTTTGTGATTAGTTAATCTAAATGAATCATTTAATTGCAGGTATATTAAAATAACTCAGATCTGTGTGTTTGGGGCATTTAATAATCAGGTAAAAAAGGATCAGGGTTATTTTTGTTACATATCAAGGGGGTATTAAACAAGCTGTAAATTGATCTTAAATTGGGAGAACTGTCTAAGTCAGACCTGGGCAAACTGCAGCCCGGGGGCCACATGCGGCCCTTTGCATGTCTCTGTCCGGCCCTCATGAGGTCTGTGATTATTATTACATATAGTAAAAATGTGTGTCGCAAATCATTAGAGAGGTTTATTTAGGTATATTTACATATTATTACAATAATAAAAATGGCCTTTCCAAAGCTATTAAATAGGTAATTTTTTCGTAAAATTTGTAATGGGAGACAGCTGAGTTATCAATGGTGTGGCCCTTGGACAAAATTCAGGTTCCCTATGTGGTCCCTTGTAAAAATTAATTGCCCACCCCTGGTCTAAGTGTAATTTGGATGGGTTAAATGCAGACAAATTTCATTGTGTAAAAAGGCTGTATTATAAAGAATGTCTATAAAAACAGAATTGTGGGAGTTTGGAGGCTGATTCTTTCTGCACAATATGACTCCTTTAATAATTATCTTATTAGATTTCATATTTTAAATTTGTCCAATGGACATTAAAATCTGGATGAAAAACAAATGTTTTTGTGTTTTAAGCCTGTTTGAGTTCAGTGACGACGTTAACAGTCATTAAAACCGAATCAACATTTTGTGTGTGAACATCAGTAAACGCACAAACTCCCACATTTGAGATTTAACAATAAGTTATCAAAGCAAGTTACTTTGGTAAAAAAAAGTATTGACATTAACAGGTTTATTGCTCTCAGAAACGCATCTTTATTCACAGATCAAGTCACTGACGTCAAAACAAAATGGAGCAAAGTGTGACTGAAGGCCTAATAGGTATTGTAATTAATCTAAACTAACGCTTTATTTTGACAGCCACAATTTTAATAGTTAATAGCGACAGCCTGCAGTTATTACTTATTTACGAGCTACTTAGGAAGCTAACGATTAGCTTACCGTCATGCTTTGTCTCTTCGTCTCTTTAGCAGCTTGTATCTTCTTGTCTTCATCTTCATATTGTTGTATGAATTCCCAAAGTCTTCTGTACTTCTCAAGCGTGTTTTGTCTCGCCGCCAACAACTTTGTCATGTGTCGACGCGGGCTGAGGAGCGGACCTGCGTCTGACGGAACCCAGCGCTAAAACAACCAGAAAGTGGTTCCAATAACAAAACAATTTATTTTCCCCCTTTGGTGCATAACAAAGTGTACAAACAAAAACTGCGTTGGTCTGGTGGAGTGAAGGACGGCACGCTCTCCAGCGCCCAAAAGGATCGAAGCCCGGCGCTTCTGGACCCACGTTCACCGCCAAACACCCCCCAGGTGGACACGACAAACCGACTCTGCGAAGGATAGAAAAGGTGAGGTAAGTCAGCAGCTACAACTAATATCCTTCAAAAGGCACACACTATCAGCAACACATTCAGGTCCGAATTCAAGCTTTATGTAAATGAGCAGCTTCTCACAACAGGTGGAGGATCATCAGTCCGCATGCCACGGCAGTGAGAAGCGAGCTGCACAACTCTCATCAAAGTTCAAATATACTGCGTAACAAAATACCAAGTTACTGTTAACAATTATTCAGATAATCAATCACCTCTGATGTGTGCTGACAGCATGTGTCCCTCACCCTTCCTCCTTCACAGGCACGATGTGTCAAACCCAGGCGCGGTCCTCAGCGTCTCACAAACGAACATCACAAGGTCGAGTTCCCGGCAATTCTGCTTGAATCACACATGACTTAAATGCAGAACGCCATCTCATTATCTGCTTCAGCTGAAAGTCTTTAAGGTTGCACGTGAGCACCATCCACAGGTGCTGCACATCATGTTGATGAGGGTGAAGGACTCTTCTGCCAGCACCTTCTCCACAGACAATAAATCAGTTTGCATACCACCTGGAGAGCAAAGAAAAGAAAAGAACACCAAAATGTCCAGCCACACCCCCCCAACACACAACAGTACCCCCCCTTTAACGGGAAGCCTCCCGGCGACCGAACAAACCAGGTCCAAGAACAGCACCTCCCTCCGGGGTCCTCGTCAGGAAGCAGACAGCATAACGCTCCCAAGGTCCACCACAGACAGCAGGACAGGGCACCGCAGCTGGAAGGCCGGCTGGCATCAACAAAAAACCCAAAACAGTCCCTAGTACAACCCAACATACAAGAAAAACATAAAACCCACCCAAAACCTCCCCAGGGGACCGTCCCATCCAACCCCACGAAGAAAAGAAAAACTCCCAAATGCAAAAACCCAACACAGCCCCACAAACACAATACAAACATAAATGCATGAAAGAAAAATAACAAACAACCCCCCCAGAACGACTTGCAGAGCCCAACACCCCCCCAGAAGGCCTTCACCGCCGGTTCCAGGAGGAATAGCCAAAGCCGGAATCCCACAGAGGTCCCCAGGTACACATGGAGCAACGGCACCCCCCAGAGGACCGTACCATCAAACCCCAAGAGGCAGCCTCCCCACAACCCAGGAACCCCAGACCCGGCCACACTTGGCTAGTCGGCCCCACAAGCCAATGCCCCCCCAGAGGACCGTCCCATCAACCCTGGAGGTGGAACCTGGAAGGAAACAAAAAAAAACAAAAGTCCAACCCCCGGAGGACTACCTTAAACAACCCCGGGGGCAAATAAAACAACCGATAAACCCTGTTACCTTCCCCGGCACCCCGAAAGACCCCAGGTCCCTCCCAGAGCCCCTCGGCGGCTCAATTTTGGCGAACGGCACAAAACATCAAGCCGGGGAAGGGAACAGGAAAAACTAACCCGGCCCCAACCCCAAGGCGCAGCGGAAAACCGGAAATACGTCCGGTGCCCCAACCCAACCATACCCCAGCCTATCGGGAGGGGTGGAACTACCGAAATGGCGAACGGCAACAGATCGGCCCACCCCTCCGACTGAGGTATGTTCCCGCTGCACCACACCCCGGCAACACCAATGACGAACGGTACAAAGGCCCACCGAGGCTGGAGTGGAACCGGGCCCTAACCAAACTAGAAAAAACACCCCTAACAACCCCCCCCCTAGGTGCAGAGGTCTTCTGAGAATGCTAAGCGTGACCAACCTGCACCACCCCACAACCCACAAGACGAACGGTCTTGGGGCGAGTGAAATTGGTGTTAGGGAAGTAGGGAAATAAAAAACAACAAAACAAAACGACCCCATACCCAAACAAAAAATACCTAAATACGAATGATAAAAACCAACGATTAACTGAGTCCAGGACGGGCTTCGAACCGCCTGTCGTTCACTCCACCAGATACGCCCCTGAATCTCCAAACAATTTATAACCCCTGTCAGAAAAAAAAAAAAACATTAGCCCAAACAAAATTTTTTTTTGTGTGTGTGTATTATTTCGCCTGTCCCAGAACACCTGGAGAGACGTCACCACTATTTTTCTTGACGCTTCTATGACGGGGCAATATAGCGGCTTCAGCTCGTCCGAGCTGCATGGGCTCATCTGCAAGAGGAGCCAAAGGTCCCGTCGGAGGAGTCTCAGTGGGGCGAAGAAGAGGCAGCCCAGATCTTTGTCGGGGAAAACCCCGAGACAAAAAAACCCGTTCTGATGGCCGCCCTCTCTCGCGTCCACGCTCCTTCATCCGATCATCTAGACGAATCACCAACGATATTAGCTCATCTAAATCATTTGGCTCGTCACGGACTACTAGCTCGTCTTTTAATGGATCATTTAAACCAACCACAAACACTCCGCTTAATGCTGCGGCATTCCAACCGGACTGAGCAGGAAAAATTCGGAAATCCACAGAATAATCCGCCGCACTCCGCCTCCCCTGCCTGAGATTCAGCAACAGCTGGGCAACGGTATGAGCAAAAACCAGAGAACATTGCATCAAAAACGGAGCACAAGCTTCAACATTTCCCGCATAAGGCTCCGGACGACAAATAATCAATTCGGAAGCCGAATCTCTGGGTGACGGAGTTATCTGCACCGGTATCGATGGTGCCGCAGCTGGAGCAGCAGGAAGCGGAACGGCTTGCGCTGCAAGCTCCGTAACGCGGACATCTGTTTGTTTAATTTGGTTTGTGAGATGCTGTAATTGCTCCCATATTTTCTCCAAGTGTTCTTGAACTCTTTCGGTGAATGAAACCGCCTCTGCCGCTGGGTCCATTATGGAATGGCCGGGAACTACTGTTATGTGTCGACGCGGGTTGAGGAGCGGACCTGCGTCTGACAGAACCCACCGCTAAAACAACCAGAAAGCGGTTGCAATAACAAAACAATTTATTTTCCCCCTTTGGTGCATAACAAAGTGTACAAACAAAAACTGCGTCGGTCTGGCGGAGTGAAGGACGGCACGCTCTCCAGCGCCCAAAAGGATCGAAGCCCGGCGCTTCTGGACCCACGTTCACCGCCAAACACCCCCCAGGTGGACACGACAAACCGACTCTGTGAAGGATAGAAAAGGTGAGGTAAGTCAGCAGCTACAACTAATATCCTTCAAAAGGCACACACTATCAGCAACACATTCAGGTCCGAATTCAAGCTTTATGTAAATGAGCAGCTTCTCACAACAGGTGGAGGATCATCAGTCCGCATGCCACGGCAGTGAGAAGCGAGCTGCACAACTCTCATCAAAGTTCAAATATACTGCGTAACAAAATACCAAGTTACTGTTAACAATTATTCAGATAATCAATCACCTCTGATGTGTGCTGACAGCATGTGTCCCTCACCCTTCCTCCTTCACAGGCACAATGTGTCAAACCCAGGCGCGGTCCTCAGCGTCTCACAAACAAACATCACAAGGTTGAGTTCCCGGCAATTCTGCTTGAATCACACATGACTTAAATGCAGAACGCCATCTCATTATCTGCTTCAGCTGAAAGTCTTTAAGGTTGCACGTGAGCACCATCCACAGGTGCTGCACATCATGTTGATGAGGGTGAAGGACTCTTCTGCCAGCACCTTCTCCACAGCCAATAAATCAGTTTGCATACCACCTGGAGAGCAAAGAAAAGAAAAGAACACCAAAATGTCCAGCCACACTCCCCCAACACACAACAAACTTTCTCTTAAAAACTCACACAGCAGTAAACACACGGAATCCACCATTGTTTATGTTTGTGTCACGTATAAAACAACATCACGCAGTTTGCTCTGCTGACCCCGCCCACGTTGAAGAGGTACTATTTGCAGTAGAAAAGGACGCGCTTGGAACCAAACCGAGTAGAGCCGAGTAGTGCTGGAGCTTTGTAGTAGAAAAGTGCCTTAAATGCAAAGTAACACAAATGGGATGAATTAATCCATGTCACGTGACATATAAAGCACCAATCAAATGACAAGGATCCACTCAGCTGTTATATACACTCAACAAAAATATAAACGCAACACTTTTGGTTTTGCTCCCATTTTGTATGAGATGAACTCAAAGATCTAAAACTTTTTCCACATACACAATATCACCATTTCCCTCAAATACTGTTCACAAACCAGTCTAAATCTGTGATAGTGAGCACTTCTCCTTTGCTGAGATGATCCATCCCATCTCACAGGTGTGCCATATCAAGATGCTGATTAGACATCATGATTAGTGCACAGGTGTGCCTTAGACTGCCCACAATAAAAGGCCACTCTGAAAGGTGCAGTTTTGTTTTATTGGGGGGGATACCAGTCAGTATCTGGTGTGACCACCATATGCCTCATGCAGTGCAACACATCTCCTTCGCATCATCTGTGAAGAGAACACCTCTCCAACGTGCCAAACGCCAGCAAATGTGAGCATTTGCCCACTCAAGTCGGTTACGATGACGAACTGGAGTCAGGTCGAGACCCCGATGAGAACAACGAGCATGCAGATGAGCTTCCCTGATACGGTTTCTGACAGTTTGTGCAGAAATTCTTTGGTTATGCAAACCGATTGTTCCAGCAGCTGTCCGAGTGGCTGGTCTCAGACGATCTTGGAGGTGAACATGCTGGATGTGGAGGTCCTGGGCTGGTGTGGTTACACGTGGTCTGCGGTTGTGAGGCTGGTTGGATGTACTGCCAAATTCTCTGAAACACCTTTGGAGACAGCTTATGGTAGAGAAATGAACATTCAATACACGAGCAACAGCTCTGGTTGACATTCCTGCTGTCAGCATGCCAATTGCACGCTCCCTCAAATCTTCCAACATCTGTGGCATTGTGCTGTGTGATAAAACTGCACCTTTCAGAGTGGCCTTTTATTGTGGGCAGTCTAAGGCACACCTGTGCACTAATCATGGTGTCTAATCAGCATCTTGATATGGCACACCTGTGAGATGGGATGGATTAGCTCAGCAAAGGAGAAGTGCTCACTATCACAGATTTCGACTGGTTTGTGAACAATATTTGAGGGAAATGGTGATATTGTGTATGTGGAAAAAGTTTTAGATCTTTGAGTTCATCTCATACAAAATGGGAGCAAAACCAAAAGTGTTGCGTTTATATTTTTGTTGAGTATAAATGCTGATGGGAGAAGAACCGGTGCCACACTGGAGCGGGGTTGCAGTGCCCAACTGTACTTAATTTTGACACATTAAGGTTAGTGTGACATTTTGTAAAGTAAGCAGATAACGGCGCCAGCTGGCAGTAACTATGAAACCCTTGATACTAGTTATTATCTGTATCATCTAGATATAAAAAAATGACTCTGGTTGGTCTGATGAGAACAGCAAAATACAGTTTAACATCTATGTGGAGGATGAAGGTGTGATATACCTCACCTGTTTTAGAATACCTTTGAAGTTGTTCAGAGGACCTGATTAGATGCACAGACAACAAAAATTGTGAACTAAGTCAATTGCAAACATGTGAATGCACACAGCAGTGAGGATTCAGCTGCAACAGCAAACCTGATTTAAACCATCATCAAGCCCACAGCCTGCAGGAGACACGCGTGCTGCTCCAGGATCAGTGAGCCCACACTGCTGCTAGGTGTTATGTTCACGGGCTACGTGGATTTCCATGAGGAAATGGGCTCGCTGGCCCTCTGCTTGTTGACTTTCATAGATTTTGATCTGACGCCCAGACGGATGCATGTTTGTGTGCATAAAATATGTACTAAGAAGTTGTGTTTGCTTACTCGTAGGATGTGGACCAGAATCTTATGGGATGATCTCAGTGTGTTTAACGAACTGATTTCTTGGTGAGTTAAAGACACATTTCATCATCGCTTTGTTTGGTTCTTTGGAATTACACAAATATTTAGTCTCATCCATAAATATTTGAGCATTTTTGGTGTCTACCACAGCATACTGGAAAGCAAATAATGAATTTAGGGCATCAAACCCCCTATTCAAAAGAAGTCAATGGGCCTGGGTTCCAAATCCTCCACAGTCAGTTTCTACCTGAAGGAACGCAGTAGTAAAATAATAACATTACTATATAATAGCCAATATAATATGATGGTATTATATATTATATACTATAATAATAAATAATCCCATCCCAAACAACAGTCCATGTTTGAAACAGTTTGTTGTCACGCTGGGTGTGAACTGTTCCTGAGTACTCAGAAACTGAACTGGAGCCCACTTTTTCAAGTAAACCTAGGCACAGATCTACACAGGCCACAGCGTTCACGCTGCTGGACTTTGGAGTCTTAGACTGTGGGCAGGTGATCAACGGTGACAAACACACACCTTCTTTGGTCTGGAATTTCAGATTTTTCATTTTGATCCAACCCAAACCATTGGCTGTGAAAGCTGCCTTGGACCAAAAGAGTGGGTCTTGGTACAGATCAAAGTGAGCAGAGGCGTTAGCGGTGAGTTCAGACTTTTGCACTAATTCCAGGAATTATGCAGCTGACCGTCACCCATAAGAAAAGATTTAAATCAGTGACTCTGTCTGTCTTTGCTCCTTGTTAAAGATGAAACATCTGTTTTGTGTGTTGCTGCTGCAGGCAGGAAAAGTTGAAAGGCTTCTGTTCTGACAGCGAATGTCATCGTGTCATCGGTAAAGACACAGTGCAACTTTATGATCTAACCTGAACTGTTCTTTGTGTTCAAATGGAACTAAACATCAAATGGACAAGAAGCAGATGTTAGACGCACACACATGTACAAGCCGGTCAGTGCCAAATATGAGGAGACACAGCCGCCACAGATGATGAGGTCAGAACATCATGAAACATCCTTTAGTTCGAGCGGAACACTGCAGGAACCAAACTAACCCGACCAAACGTATGCAAACACAAAGCTCGCTAAAGACGTTTCCCCTAAAAGGTTTTAGGTTCTTTTTCAGCGACCATTCTTTGATGACACTATGACACAGGGAAAGGACATCAGTGTATGAGACAGGCTGAGGACATCAGTGTATGAGACAGGGAGAGGACATCAGTGTATGAGACAGGCTGACACCATCAGTGTATGAGACAGGGCGAGGACATCAGTGCATGAGACAGTGCAAGGACATCGGTGCATAAGACAGAATGAGGACATCGGTGAATGAGACAGAGTGAGGACATCGGTGAATGAGACAGAGTGAGGACATCAGTGTATGAGACAGGACGATGAGATCAGTGCATGAGACAGTGCAAGGAAATCGTGCATGAGACAGGGCGAGGACATCGGTGCATGAAAACTGCCCCTCTGAAGTCGACTACAAGGGAGATGATTCAAGACAGGGAACGAGAGCTGGAGCATTGGGTAGAACATTACACTAAGCTATACGACAGGGAAAATGTAGTCACAGAAGATGCCCTGAATGCCATAGAGTGTCGACCAGAACTGGAAGAGCTTGACAAGGAACCAACCGCAGATGAACTCCACGAAGCCCTGGATTCTCTTGTCTCTGGCAAGGCACCTGGGAAAGACAGTATTCCCGCTGAGGTACTGAAATGCTGCAAAGAGACGCTCATTACTGAGCTGCATGAAATCCTCTGCCTCTGCTGGAGTGAAGGCGAAGTACCACAGGATTTTAGGGATGCTAACCTCGCCACACTGTATAAAAACAAAGGTGAAAGAAGCAACTGCAATAATTATTGCACCATATCCCTCCTTAGTGTGGTTGGGAAAGTCTGCACGAGTGGTACTGAAGAGGCTCCAAGTCCTTGCAGATCTATCCTGAATCACAGTGTGGGTCCCTCAAACATCTGCAGGAGAAATGCAGAGAGCAAGGGCAGCCACTCTTCATCACCTTCATAGAGCTCATGAAGGCCTTCAACCTTGTAAGCAGGGAAGGACTCTTCAAAATCCTCCCAAAGATCGGATGTCCACCCAGGCTTCTCAGCATCATGATCCTTTCACGAAGGCATGAAAGGCACCATTTCGATGGCTCAACATCAGATACCTTCAACATACAGAGCGGAGTGAAACAGGGTTGTGTATTGGCCCCCACCCTGTTCGGGATCTACTTCGCTAAAACATGCATTCGGAACTGCAACCGAAGGAATCTATCTCCGAACAAGGACAGATGGAAATCTCTTCAACATCTCCAGACTACGAGTCAGCAATGGTGAAGAACGTGCATATGTTCTGGAGTGAGCATCAATAGCCGTCGAACAGCCCACCTTGGGCACAGGACAACCGCAGATCCTAAATTCTGAATGTGCGCAGGGTTCCAATTCAGTAAGTGCAAACACAGAAGGAAAAAGTACAAAATAATTGCACTCAGCAAATATAAAAGACATAACAAATAATATAGAAAATGGGTGAAGTTCAAGTTTGCTGCTTGTATGTTCGTGGGTAGATTTTAAAAAAGCCGTTTTTATAGTCCTGAGAAGGACTGTTAAATTACTTGGTGGGCTGCCATGGTAGTGCTCCCTCTGCTGTGAAGAAGTCTTTAACCCTCTGGGGTCTGAGGGCATTTTTTGGACAGTTCACTCACCTGGCATAAATGTTTATTATTGCTGTCACTGCATCCCACAATCAAGTTTTATGTCTCTTTTTCAGGACAACCTGTATTTTCAGAATATATATGCTATAGTGGGCAGCACGGTGGCTTAGTGGTTAGCACTGTTGCCTCACAGCAAGAAGGTCATGGGTTCAATTCCCGTGGCCTTTCTGTGTGGAGTCTGCATGTTCTCCCCGTGTTTGCGTGGGTTTCCTCCGGGTGCTCCGGTTTCCTCCCACATCCAAAGACATGCGGGTTAGGTGGAATGGACTCTTTAAAATTGTCCATAGGTGTGTGTGTGTCTGTGTTTGTTTGTCTATTTGTGGCCCTGCGACAGACTGGTGTCCTGTCCTGGGTGTACCCCGCCTCGCGCTCTATGACTGCTGGAATAGGCTCCAGCCCCCCGTGACCCTTAATTGGACTAAGCGGTAGAAGATGAATGAATGAATGAATGAATATGCTATAGTGATGGTTTATAAGTGTAATACAAGTTTACAATCAGAAATAAGAAAGGAAAAAATAAAGCGGAAACTACATATAGTCAAAAGGAGGCAATAAATCATTCATGATTATATTAAAGAACACCAAAAAAGTTGTGTGTATTTTTAGGTTAATATATAAAGTATCAAAAACAATATTTAGTAGTCATTAATTTTATAAAATATATTAATTACTATATGCATTATACGTATATTCATCATTTTTGACCAATTTCATTGTGGGGCACTGCCTGAAAGCCACTAGATAGTGCTACTGGGTGGTATTCAATATCTTTGTTCATGATAATCTATATTATTATCTAAAAAGTTAATATCTGAACCATATTTTACCAGGAAATTCCCATTATGAATGATTTATTACTTTATGGCAATCATATGACAATTTACCTTTGTTGCCATCTGTTTACCCTGTGTATTTTTATATTTTGGTGGACTATGATTACTAATTTAAGCATGGAGTATTTAGATAACACAATTTGGATATACTGGGGTATATTTGTACTGAAGACAGGTTGGTTTTACTAAGTCGCTCTGCGGCAGGGATAATTGGTGTCCTGGAGATGGATGGTGGCTCCAATGTGGGACAGGAGGTCCTCAAACTGGGTCCTGGAGAGGCGGAAGTACCGCTGAAAGCGGCCCTCATCCAGACACAGCTCCTGCAGCAAATGATGAAACTCCCCGAATTGGGAATGTCTCATGAGGATGTTGTGAACCCAGGGACGGCGCCGCTGGTGCTGTTTGTCAGCTGTCCACAACAAACAGAGCACAACAATTTGATCCATGTGATCAAGGTCCGCCATGTTGACTTGACTGACAACCGGAGCCGGTGAGAGGAATGGAAGCTCCTCCTATTTGATGATGCATTGGGGCGAATTTTCGCAGTGAAAGTTTGGCCCAAGCAGAGCGCCACACTGGTGGCGCGACCATCGCCAGGCAAGCGACGCAAATTTGTGGCGTCACGTGGTATCCGGTGTGAATGCTGCATTACACTGGAATCACAGAGGGCTGTTCCAGCTGCAGCTTTTCTCTTTCTCTCAAGCATGCTTAACGAGGTGGAGAAAGCATTTGGAACCTTCTAAAAGGTCATTATACTACCATCCCTGGTTCTCAAGACCAGGCACCTAAGTGGCTCTACTCTACTCTTTTCTACTCTCCTATTTTACTCTTCCTTTTTCGATATTTAGATATACCTTTGTATAATGGCATAGTTCCACCTTAGAATTGGAATATAATATATAAGATATACCTTACTGAATTTTCATGTTTATATTGTAATGACTTGGTAAAATAGTTGCATGTTCATCCCTTCTTGTGAGCAGCTGTAAAAGTATGTTTATGACAGATTTAACATCTCGTTATAATCGTTCAGATGCTGCGCTCTGATGCAGTGTGCTGACACAATCATTTACACTCACACGCAGTGTTTTTTAATTGTTTGCATAATGCTCACATGAAGATCATGTAATTAATGCTTGATGGACATTTTGAACATTTAAAATTTTTCTTTGCACACTTACACAGAGCTGCTCACAGTTTACAATGAGTTTGAAGCCCCTTTCACACCAGACCTGCTTCGAGTTGCTTCCTGTGGCGTCATGATGATGCAGGAATTTCTGCATCAGGTGCACACAGCAGGGGGCAGAGAGGAGGTGAGAACACAGCCTGCAGGTACTCTGCACAGAGAAGTCAGAGTGCACAGTTTGGCTGCAGCCAGACTGTGCACTCTGACTTCTCTTCTACTTTATATTTGATCTTGTGCTGAGCTGCAGGTCTGCGCTCTGAATTCTGTTATAGTTTATCTTTCCTCCTTTGACCACGAGATGCGCACGCGTGCATGTGAACGAACCATCCGTGAGCAAATGTGATGTCTGGAGTTATATTTGATGTGGACATATCCTGTCTCTGACAATCAGTCTGTGAGCATCCCTCGCGCTGTTGTGGCGATGAGCTACATCGTCTCTGCACTAGACTGCTTCCACATGGCGTCATCATGACGCACGACGCAACTGGAAGCAGCCCCGGTGTTTTGGGGGCTTGAGACAAGTTTACTCTCCTGCATGGCATGCAAGTGCGCGGATCAAAGTCATGCAAGTGCCAGGGGTCTTTATAGTTCAGTGCTGATTGTCCATCCAACCATCCATCCATTTTCTTCCGCTTTATCCGGAGTTGGGTCGTGGGGGCAGCAGCTCAAGCAAAGCCGCCCAGACCTCCCGATCCACACACCTCCCCCAGCTCCTCCGGAGGAATGCCCCGGAACATGGTTAGGGATGGGTATTGATAAGATTTTATCAACATCGATACCAATATCGATTGTGCTTATCGATCAGATTCCTTATCGGTTCCCTTATCAATACCTCTTGTGAATTTTCTGTGTAGTAAAAGTAGGCTTTAAAGGTTTTCTATGTCAACATTTTATTGAGTCTAATGCTGCGTTCACACCGGGCGCGACGCGAGCGACAGCAGCGACAGGTTGCCATGTAATCCCTATGGAACGACGCGTTTTGGCGCCAAGTCACGCAGCGCGATGCGATGGACGCGAATGAAGCGACGCAAGTGAAGCGATTTTGAGCGATTGGTGCATTTGTGGAGCGATATTGCGTCGCATCACGTTGCGTTGCCCTCCTCCCCAAGTTGAAAAATCTGAACATTTTCATCTCGTCGCGCCGCGATGACCAATCAGGAACTGAACATGTAGTGACGTGGAGATGTCTGGAGTTTGACTGAAGATGTTAACATGTCCTGTATCTGGTAGCAGCCTGTGAGCAGGACTTATGTCTCTTTTGTCCTTTATTTCACAATTATGACAGTTTTTGGAGCGAACAGCAGCCCCACAGCAGGGGCAGCGGAGTTTCTTTCTTTATATTTTACGTGCAAGCGCGTGCGAATCATCTGTGGAGAATATTTTATTAATTAACTACACAGATGTATAATAAAACAAATGGTGACTGGTTTCTAAACACAATTATGACAGAGTTTTTTGGGAAAGAGCGAGGAGCAGTTTCTTTTTTGTTTTTATTGTTTACATATGCCCGCGTGAACGGGACAGGAGGTCCTCAAACTGGGTCCTGCAGAGGCGGAAGGACCGCTGAAAGCGGCCGTCATCCAGACGCAGCTCCTGTGGCAAATAGTGATACTCTCTGAATTGGGAATGTCTCATGACATTTGTCAGCTTTCCACAACAACTCGCTCCGTGTGATCAAGGTCCGTCATGTTAACTTGACTGACAACTGGAGCCGGCGAGCGGAATGGAAGCTCCTCCTATTTGATGACGCACCGGGGCGAATTTTCGCAGCAAAAGCAGAGCGACACACCGGGCGATGGGGGCGCATCCGTTGCCACGCAACCCCCGTGAATTTGTAGCGTCTGATTGCGCCCGATGTGAACGCGGCATTAAAGTAAATAAATATGAAAGTGATCACTGGATCCTTAAATTCTGGACCTAAATAAACTCTACATGGTGGATCCTTGATCTCTGAATATAAACAGAAATAAACAAAATCTGTAACTTTTGTCAAAAGCATTTCCTTTCAGACATTATTGGCATGAATGTCTTTCCATACCTCTGAGCTGAACTCTTGCAGCTGTGCTTGACGTCAGCATCAGTTTAATTCATAAAGAATGCAGGACGTCTCATTTTGGGAAGAAAAAAACATTTTAGTCAGTTGTAGTTTATTTTCTGTATTACAGCGTTTGGAAAGAGGAGTCATTTTATTTAAAGCGGCAATTCATTTTGAAGTTATTAATTCCAACTGTACTGTGTCTGATTCTTGTTTCTTCACTGCCACAAGACAAGATCCCACTTAGCGACTTTAATCTGCACAAAAGTGACTCACAGTCATGACTGACATATTTTAATGGCTTTGAGAGGAGTTAAGAAGTGGACTTGTCGTTTCTGTAGAGTTATTATTACTATTATTGCTGTTGTTGTTGCTATTATTATTACTAATATATAAATAAAAATTAATTAAAAATTTTTATAATTTTTAATACATTTGACTCTTTTATGACGACGAGCGCTGAGCCATTAATTATTATACAGAAAACAAATGCACACAAATGTGCTGAATTGCCAACAGCTAATGCTAACTTTAACATTGAAAAAGCCATAGACATGCTAACGCGTTAGCATCGGTCCTGTTTTTAAATTATAAAATACATCTATCAACTGTTTCAGAAGACCATAACAAGTCAGTTTAACATAAAAGGGTATATATTACTCACAGACATATGCTCTTAAGGGCTTTAGCGGGGAAAAATTAAGATAAAGTCCAATGACCCAGCAGATCGAACCATTGCTTCATTGGTTCACGCTTCCAAAGTGCAGTCGCTCTGCAGAAGCGGTTGATTACAGACCCACTGAGTCTGCAATCAATGCAGAGAAATGATCATTTTCCTGACAAAGACCCTCAAAAACAACGGCCACTCTGAAGGACTGATAAGGGAATCATTAAGCAAAAAGACTGTTGATATCGGTGGATCGAATCATTTCTTAATGATACCCGATGCGAGATGCGAGATGTGGCCTGTGGTGCGAGACCAATCATTTGATAAATTTTACTGGCCCGTAGTGGCTCAAAAGTGGGACAAATCGTCGCCGAGGCAGCAGGCAAATGGCTATGTTGAGCCCTGACCGATTCAAATCATTTGGCTTCTTACTGCATGAAGCAGTCGTACCACTTTTCAAAAGTAAATGCAACTTACCTTGAGGCAAATAAGTATTTGATCCACTGTCGATTTTGCAAGTTTTCCCACCTACAAAGAATGGAGAGGTCTGTAATTTTTATTGTAGGTACACTTCAACTGTGAAAGACAGAATCTAAAAAAAAAACAAAAAACAAAAAAAATCAGAAAATCACATTGTATGATTTTAAATAATTAATTTGCATTTTATTGCATGAAATAAGTATTTGATCCAATAGAAAAACAGACCTTAATATTTGGTACAGAAACTTTTGTTTGCAGTTCCAACAGGTCAGATGTGTCCTGTAGTTCTCGACCAAGTTTGCACACTGCAGCAGGGATTTTGGTCCACTCCTCCATACAGATCTTCTCCAGATCTTTCAGGTTTTTAGTTTCAGCTCCCTCCAAAGATTTTCTATTGAGTTCAGGTCTGGAGACTGGCTTGGTCACTCCAGGATCTTGAAATGCTTCTTACGGAGCCCCTCCTTAGTTGTCCTGGCTGTGTGTTTGGGGTCATTGTCATGGTGGAAGACTCAGCCATGACCCATCCTCAATGCTCTTATTGAGGGAAGGAGGTTGTTTGCCAAAATCTCGCAATACATGACCCCATCCATCCTCCCTTCAATACTGTGCAGTTGTCCTGTCCCCTTTGCAGAAAAGCACCCCCCAAATTGATGTTCCCAGTGCTTCACGGTTGGGACGTTGTTCTTGGGGTTGTTCTCATCCTCCAAACACCGCGAGTGGAGTTGATGCCAAAAAGCTCTATTTTGGTCTCATCTGACCGCATGACCTTCTCCCATGTCTCTGGATCATCCAGATGGTCACTGGTGAACTTCAAATGTGCCTGGACATGTGCTGGCTTGAGCAGGGGGACCTTGCTGCCCTGCAGGATTTTAAACCATGACAGCATCATGTGTTACTAATGTAATCTTTGTGACTGTGGTCCCAGCTCTCTTCAGGACATTGACCGGGTCCTCCTGTGTAGTTCTGGGCTTTCTCAGAATCATCCTTATCTCACGAGGTAAGATCTCGCATGGAGCCGCAGACCGAGGGAGATTGACAGTCATCTTGTGTTTCTTCCATTTTTTTAATAATTACACCAACAGATGTTGTCTTCTCACCAAGCTGCTTGCCTGTTGTCCAGTAGTCCATCCCAGTCTTGTGCAGGTCTACAGTTTTGTCCCTGTTGTCTTTAGACAGCTCTTTTGTCTTGGCCATGGTGGACAGGTTGGCGTGTGATTGATTGAGTGTGTGCACAGGTATCTTTTATACAGGTAACAAGTTCAAACAGACGGCTTAAAGAAAAATTAACAGGTTTGTGAGAGGTGTACCTACGATAAAACTTACAGACCTCTACATTCTTTGTAGGTGGGAAAACTTGCAAAATCAACTTTGTTGAACAAATTAAAAATGCAACTGAGAATAAGAAATACACTTTTGTTTTTTTATTTACAGAAAGCATTTGACACCACAGATTATGCCTTATAATTGGACAAATTCCAGAAGTATGGTATCAGGGATATATGAGTGGATAGTGATTCATTTATGCAATAGGTATCAGTATGTTCATTTATGTGGGATAAATTCTGAAATTTTGAAAATCACATGTAGGGTGCCCCAGGGTTCAGTCCTTGGTCCATTGTTGTTTCTTTTATATATTAATGATACATGTGTGGTTTCTAAGTCCTTAACTTGTATTTTGTTTGCTGATGATACAACTGTATTTTGTAGTGGGGATCATTTGGGACAGCTTTTGGACATGATGGAGAAGGAACTTAAGAAATTTAAACAATGGTTTAATTCAAACATATTATCACTCCATTTTGGTAAAACTAAAGCCCCAGTTGTCCTGTTCTGTGTTTGCACTTGTTGTCAGCCATGTTTAGTTTAAGTATTAGTTTTGATTTTGTGTTGTCTGTGTGTCTTCCCTGGGTGGGTGTTTCCTGCTTGGGCTTTGTCTGTCCCTATCTCTCTTGGTGCCTGGTGGTAGGTGTAACACTCTGTCTGGGCCACACCCATTTCTGGATCTTTCCACAAACGTGTTTCCAATCTGCAGCTCATCACCAAGGTGTATTGAAGTCCCACGGGTTGCACTAGTGATTTGCCTGATCATTGTGCCTTGTGCCTTCGCTTCTAGCTCTGAGTTTGTGTTTTTTCAAGTCGTGCTGCCACGTTGTGTTTTTTACCACCTGCCTGTTTGTACCGACCATGCCTCTGCCTGATGATTCTAATCTGTTTGCTCTTTTTGGACTGCCTCACTATGTACCGGACCTCACTGAGTTATTCAGCAGACACCTTTTTAAACCAGAGCTACTTTGTCGAGTACTGCACTTGTGTCCAGCCTGTTCTGTCCGACATCCCTGATAGCAGTCACACAGTTTGCTGGAAGCTTGCCCAACACAGCAAATATTGCTATAATCCAATGCAGTCAGGACGAAAAGAGGGGTGGTCAGCTCTGTCAGAACACATCTGGATTACCTCGTCCACATCTGCACGATAGCATCCAAAGCACAGGGAGACAGCAAGTGGATAATACAGACTGTCAGACAGCCATAAAAGGTACTGCAGACTGTCTGATCTCCAAATTTCTGGATGGCAGAACAGAGTGCTGTTGTCCTCACGCGCATGTGGGCACATGTGTGCATGGCACACGTGCACTCCGCACACACGCGTGGGGCTGTAATTATCACTCAGCCGTGTGTGTGTGTAGGTGTGTATGCATAACACTGCATGGGCCATCAAGAGCGAGGGGGGCCGCACCTGCGCACATCTGCCACTGGGCAGCTTCGCTCCAAAGTTTGCTGGCAGTGTGCCATGCAGTTCCTCAGATGGAGCGCCTTTCCAGGGAACTTTTTTTTCCCACTCCCGGAGCACAACGGAACTCTGGACACCGCGATGGTTGGATTATCACATGGAATGATGTTGTTTTTTCTTTTGGGTGAGAGGATTCTAACCGCAGGCTGCTGTCCTAACTTCATGCCCACATCCAAGCTGTGAAAGACTCCTGGACTGCTGTTGGAGGTAAGATGCATTTGCATTAATGGTGTAACAGCCTCCATGTGACATCTCCTCCAGAGTTACAACTCCAGTTCCAATGAAGTTGGGACATTGTGTAAAATGTAAATAAAAACAGAATACAGTAATTTGCAAATCCTCTTCAACCTATATTCAACTGAATATACCATAAAGACAAGATATTTAATGTTCAAACTGATAAACTTTGTTGTTTTTGTTCAAATATTTGGTCATTTTGAAATGGATGACTGCAACACATTTCAAAAAAGTTGGGACAGGGCAACAAAAGACTGGGAAAGTTGATGAATACTCAAAGAACACCTAATTGGAAACATGTGAGAGTCATAATTGGATATAAAAGGAGCATCCCCAAAAGGCTCAGCCGTTCACAAGGATCACACTTTGTGAACAACTGCATGAAAAAATAGTCCAACAGTTTAAGAACAATGTTTCTCAACGTTCAATTGCAAGGAATTTAGGGATTCCATCATCTACAGTCCATAATATAATCAGAATATTCAGAGAATCTGGAGAACTTTCTACACCTAAGCAGCAAGGCCGAAAACCAAAATTGAATGTCTGTGACGTTCAATCCCTCAGGTGGCACTGCATTAAAAACAGACATCATTGTGTAAAGGATCTTACCGCGTGAGCTCAGGAACACTTCAGAAAACCATTGTCAGTTAACACAGTTTGTCGCTACATCTACAAGTGCAAGTTAAAACTCTACCATGCAAAGTGAAAGCCAAACATCAACAACATCCAGAAATGCCACCGCCTTCTCTGGGCCCAAGCTCATTTGAAATGGACAGACACAAAGTGGAAAAGTGTGCTGTGGTCTGATGAGTCCTCACTGCGGTAGGACTGAGGACCTTGAGGATGGGGAAGGGTCCAATGAATCGGTCTTTTAATTTGGGGGACTCGACCTGGAGTGGAATGTCCTTGGTGGAAAGCCATACCTCCTGCCCGGGCTGGTATGCGGGGGCTGGGGACCGTCGACGGTCTGCATGGGCTTTAGCCCTCGTCCGGGCCCTCAACAAGGCCGAACGGGCGGTGCGCCACACCCGACGGCATCTCCGCAGATGGGCCTGGACCGAGGGCACACCGACCTCTCCCTCCACCAAAGGAAACAAAGGGGGTTGGTACCCCAGACACACCTCGAACGGGGAGAGGCCGGTGGCAGAGGACACCTGGCTGTTATGAGCGTACTCGATCCAGGCCAGATGTTCACTCCAAGCCGTCGGGTGTGCGGAGGTCGTGCACCTGAGGGCCTGCTCCAACTCCTGGTTGGCCCGTTCGACCTGTCCGTTAGTTTGCGGGTGATCCGGAAGTCAAAACGGCCGAAAAACAGTGACCAGCGGGCTTGCCTGGGGTTCAGTCGCTTGGCGGTCCTGATATACTCCAGGTTCCGGTGGTCAGTGAAAACCGTGAAAGGCACTGACGCTCCCTCCAGCAGTTGTCTCCACTCCTCAAGAGCCTCTTTCACCGCAAGGAGCTCTCGATTGCCCACGTCATAGTTCCGCTCTGCTGGGGTCAACCTGCGGGAAAAATAGGCACACGGGTGAAGAACCTTATCGGTTTTTCCGCTGTGGGATAGCACGTCTCCTAACCCTGAGTCAGAGGCGTCCACTTCAACCACAAACTGGCGACCAGGATCGGGCTGCACCAAGACCGGTGCAGTCGAGAACCGGCGTTTCAACTCCCTAAACGCGGCTTCGCACCGATCCGACCAGGTGAAGGGAACTTTTGGTGAGGTCAGGGCCGTCAGGGGGCTAACTACCTGACTATACCCCTTAATGAACCTCCTGTAGAAATTTGCGAAGCCGAGGAACTGTTGCAGCTTCCTACGGCTTGTAGGTTGGGGCCAGTCTCTCACCGCTGCGACCTTGGCCGGATCCGGGGCGACGGAGTTGGAGGAGATGATAAACCCCAGGAAGGACAAAGAAGTGCGGTGGAACTCACACTTCTCGCCCTTCACAAACAGCCGGTTCTCCAACAACCGCTGCAGGACCTGACGTACATGCCGTACATGGGTCTCAGGGTCCGGAGAAAAGATGAGTATATCATCCAGATACACGAAGATGAATCAGTGCAGGAAGTCCCGCAAGACGTCATTAACCAAAGCTTGGAACGTCGCGGAGGCGTTAGTGAGGCCGAACGGCATGACCAGGTACTCAAAATGACCTAACGGGGTGTTAAATGCCGTCTTCCATTCGTCTCCCTTCCGGATCCGAACTAGGTGGTATGCGTTCCTAAGATCCAACTTTGTGAAGATTTTGGCTCCATGCAGGGGGGTGAACATTGAATCCAACAAAGGCAACGGGTATCGGTTGCGAACCGTGATCTCGTTCAGCCCCCGGTAATCAATGCATGGACGAAGACCGCCATCTTTTTTGCCCACAAAAAAGAAACCTGCTCCCATCGGAGAGGTGGAGTTACGGATCAGCCCGGCAGCTAAGGAGTCCCGGATGTAGGTCTCCATTGATTTGCGCTCAGGTCGGGAGAGGTTGTACAGCCTGCTGGACGGGAACTCCACGCCTGGCAACAAATCGATGGCACAATCATATGGACAGTGCGGGGGAAGAGTGAGTTCCCGATCCTTGCTAAAAACGTCAGCAAGATCGTGGTACTCAACCGGCACCGCCGACAGATTGGGGGGAACTTGGACCTGCTCCTTAGCCTGGGAACCGGGAGGAACCGAGGATCCCAAACACATCCGATGGCAGGTTTCGCTCCACTGTACCACCACCCCGAACGGCCAATCAATCCGGGGATTGTGTTTCAGCATCCAGGGGAACCCCAGAATCACATGGGAGGTAGAAGGAGTCACAAAAAACTCAATCTCCTCCCTATGATTCCCTGACACTACCAGAGTTACTGGTGGTGTCTTGTGTGTGATTAAAGGAAGTAGGGTGCCATCTAGTGCTCGCACCTGCAATGGTGCAGGTAGCGCCACCAGAGGGAGCCCTACCTCCCTGGCCCGTCTGCTGTCTAGCAGATTCCCTTCTGACCCTGTGTCTACCAGTGCTGGGGCCTGAAGGGTTAAATCCCCACTAAGGATTGTAACCGGGAGTCGTGTGGCAATATGTGTGTGTCCCACGTGAATTTTTTGGCCCACCCTAAGCCCAGTTTCTAGGGGCGGGCGTTGTTTAACCGTTCGGGGCAATTGCTCAATTGATGCTCCATTGAGCCACAAACAAAACACGCCCCGCGGGGAAGCCTCCTCTGTCTATTAGGTGGTCTAAATGTGGCCCTGCTCGTGTCCACAGCTTCGTCAGCAGGGGGAGCTGTCGCCCCACGGGACGTAGAGGCCAGGGAGCGTGGGAAGGGCGGACCTTGCTCGGACCCGGAAAGAAGAGGGACGGCGCGCGCCCAGCCACGTCCTTCGTCTCGTTCCCGACGGCGTTCCTCCAGCCGATTGTCTAACCGTATAACGAGATCAATAAGCCCATCTAATTCCCGCGGTTCATCCTTGGCCACTAGGTGCTCCTTTAGGACCGACGACAGTCCGTTTACAAAGGCGGCGCGGAGCGCAGCGTTATTCCAGCCAGACCTCGCAGCCGCGATGCGGAAGTCGACTGCATAAGCAGCTGCGCTTCGGTGCCCCTGTCTCATCGACAGCAGCACGGTTGAAGCGGTCTCTCCCCTGTTAGGGTGATCAAACACAGTTCTGAACTCCCTCACAAACCCAGTGTATGTGTGAAGGAGCCGTGAATTTTGCTCCCAAAGCGCCGTAGCCCAAGCGCGTGCCTCTCCCCGAAGCAGAGTGATCACATAAGCTATTTTGCTTGCGTCTGACGCGTACATGACGGGACGTTGTGCGAAGACGAGCGAACACTGCATAAGAAAGTCCGCGCACGTCTCCACACAACCTCCGTACGGCTCAGGAGGCCTATGTAAGCTTCAGGGGATGGTGGGAGGGGTTGTTGAACCACCACTGGGATATTTATATCCAGCACAGGGTCGGCAGGAGGTGGAGCTGCAGCAGCGCCCTGAGCGCGTGCCGCCACTTGCGCGGAGAGAGCCTCCACCCTGCGGTTCAGGAGGATGTTTTGCTCGGCTATTTGATCCATTCGAGCCGTAAAGGCGGTGAGAATATTCTGTAGCTCACCAATCACGCCTCCTGCAGACGCCTGCGCTCCCTGCTCTCCCATTGGCTGTTCAACAGCCTGGTGACGCCCCTCGGAGTCCATGACATTGGCCGAGATATCCTGTTGGGAAAGTGTAGTGACACGGACCCACAACAGGGGGCGTAAATGAACGGACAATGGAAGGAGTCAAATTATAACACTTTACTGTTGTGAAATACACAACCAAACAGCAGATTCAGAATGTGCAACAGTCAATCAATAAAGGTGTCGTGTGGGCAGGCTCGACGATAGGAGACGCCCGTCTGGAAACGAACTGGAACCACACGATTTCCACCGCCACCGAACCCGAGGAATACTGGAGCCGCCAAGTCCCGGAGTCCCCAGGTGGCCACCTTCACGGCGTGTCGGATCTGGTACTGCTGGCAAAAAGCAAAAGACAGTCAAAGGGTGGGTGTGTGAACACCCAGTAACAATCCTGGAGGGAATTACACCTCCACCTCTCACTCAACACGTTGCAGCGGTCTCAGAAGAAAAAGAGCGCCGTCTTGCACAGTCTCCACAAAAACGACCGGTACTCCTGCAAACACTCACAATAACAGATTTACAAATCTCACAAAAAGGCTGAGAGTATTACCTCTGATAGAAGATGATATCTCGGCAGTGTGGTGGAGGTGTCTTCCTGCTTTTATACCAGATGTGGATGATTAGTGACAGCTGTCATGGATGATGGGTGACAGCTGTCACCACGGCTTGTTCCTGAGGCGGCAGCGCCCTCTCGTGCCTGAAGCCCGCACTTCAGGCAGGGCGCCCTCTGGTGGTGGGCCAGCAGTACCTCCTCTTCAGCGGCCCACACAACACATGATCCCGGTTCGTGCATGCGATGGTGTCTTTCAAGCAGAAACACAGTGCAAGCAGCTGCACCACATCATGCCGCTGGTGTGGAGAACAATAAAATAAAAACCAGCTGTATAATTAGTGAATATCACTTGGTTGATATAAATAATACATAAACAGAACCCCACTGTTAAATAACCCTGGTTAAAAAAGTCACTTACGGGATTCAAACCCGTAAGCTCCGATTACCAGACGGAAACTTTACCATGGGCTACCATCGCTGGCCTGTAATCAGTGTGGAAAAATGACTGAAATCAACAAAGACATGGAGGAGGTGCGCTGTGTGCGGCCGCTGCAACCTGGAGCAAAGGCAAAAGATGTTTTTTATATTTCCACTTGAGGACAGTAGGCAGAGACACACACCTCACGGAGGAATGTTGTCAGTTCATGTCCTTCCAAACACAGAACGTGTCCTCCAGCTGGGACGTCCAGGAGCAGAGATCTTTACAGCCAGGGCTGTGACCAGACACGCCCCCAACCCCACCTTCCGTTCAGCACACAGACCAACATGTCTCTGTGTTATGTGGTCATTCATTTTTGTTATTTGTTCTATAATTGTGTATGTAGATATTGTCGTAGTTATTTACATACCTGTCCGGGTGGTGGTCTCTGTGTTTGTAATGTGTGCACTGAGCCGTCATCCAGTTGTCAGTGTGCTGTGATCAGCTGACAGGCCCCTCCCCGTGCTGTGTGCAATCAGACCTCGCTGTCTAGCCCCCATGTGATCAGATCTGTACATACATATGAGCATTTTATGCAGAACACATGTGCACACTTGTGAGACACATGCACCACATGCGTGTGGCTTTTTGCAACTCCACACTCGTGGGGGCACTTGGACAAATTTCACATCCAGCTCGACAGTGATCATCTGCAGACTGTTTATGTGTTCATAGTACGAATGGCCACACATTTTGTAAGTGCCAAACGAGTGGTGTTAGATGTTCGTGTGTGTCAGCTGGAATTTGGCCGACACCTTCCGCGAGAGGGATTGATGTGCTCTCACAGCGCACACTCTGTCATTCAGCTGCTGGCAGCTACGATTTTACATGTTTTGCATAGGATTCCTACTTCATGCGACCAAATTCTCACTATGTGTGAAGGGGCTGTAAGCTTTGCCCACACCCTTTCGGTCACACATGTTCACTGTTTAGCAGTTTTTTGTTATTGTTGTATCTGTGTGCTGAATAAATTCATTCATTCATTCATTCAAACTAAGCCTGAAGATGCTTCTTGAGAACTTTCCTGGGTCTTCATCCTCGTCCAAAATGAGTAATTCAATATGCAAACTGGAAACAGTCAAGCATCAGAAAACTTCAAATATTCCCATCTCTGCACAGAGTAAGTTCTTCGAAATTTGTGGCTATTTATTGGTCATCTGTTGGACTCCTCTGCTGCTAAATTATAAACAGTACAGCTCTGAATGTATAGAAATATAAAGAAATATCTGTCATGTCAGCCTGGTAACTGCATCACTTCAAGTGTGGATTTGTTTTTTTTTTTCTTCTTCCCATATCAGACAAATTCATATAAAGCTACAAAAACATAATTATAATATTCAAATATCTTATATTCTTAAGCTGATTACGCCAAGTGCTCATACTCCATTTTTCCATATTTGGAGTCTCAAAGTGGCATTTTTTATTTCTGAAACTCGCCAACCTGTCAGACTTTGTGATGAGGAAAAAAACTAGGCACAGAAACATCACATATAAAAATAAACTCAGTGCTCAGTTTCCAAGAGGTTTTTATATGTTACCATGAATACTTCCAGAAAACACATTTGCAGAGTGGAGCAGCTCTGACACTGCAGCAGCGCTTAAAATAAAACCTGAGCACCTGGACGGTGAAGCACATCTGGACAAAACTCAACACTCAGAATAACGAGGTCACAGCTGACCATCAATGTGACCTCGTCCGCACAGTATTCCACTAACAAAGCAAAAAATTAGTAGCCAATCGCACTGTGTAGATTGCAGGAGCCACCAAATAACACCCATTTTTTATTTCAAAATTTTACGGTGGGGTATGTTTAAATTTGAATTGGCTTTGCTGCACCTGTCGCCACCTATTGATTTCAAATCACCATCTATTATGCTATTTCTGGAACACACTGAAGCACTTTTTTTGTTGCACTTATCTTGAAGACATTTTTTCAGAGGGTGTTTGTAATGAATTTCACAAACAGTCACATCATTTTGTAGGAGCTATCCTTCCACCAGATGTCTGGGCATGGGATTCTTTGTAGTCTTCTGCAGGATGCCACCTAGCTTTGTAAAATATCTGCATGATAATTAGTCTTTGGACACTGGTGATGGTGTGCAATACTACTACTGTGGAATACTGACTAATTTTTTGACTGTTTACACTTGCACATTAATAAAAGTAACATATCACACAAGATCTATCCGTGTTTCCTCTTGAATTTTTTTCAGGCCTGGTGGTATTCAGCAAAAAAATTCCTCCCCCTCAATTCATGAAGTGCACTGAGCAGAAAAATGTGTGGTGCACAGAAAGGTAAGTGATGTGCTCATTATTTATCCTACCACAGTCCTGCAAAGTGTGATCATTGGTTAAAAAACAATTACTTTTCAAAGAAAAAACAAAACAATTGTTGTTCATATTAAAGAATATCTACATTGCCATCCTGAAGTTCTTAACACTGGCTGGAAATACATGTAGGAGTGCCCATGGTCAAGCATCACCCCCTTTTTTGAAGAAAGCTGGTTTAAGGCCAACCCTAAATTAAATAATGTTGTGACCCCAACACATTGGTTAAAAAAAAAAGAAGAAAAGCTTTTACGATGTTTATCACATGTGCTAGCTACCTTCGCAAAGCTACTCATGGTGGATTTCGGGTTCTGATGGAACGATTGAACAAACACTGACGGCTGGTGTGCACCGCACCTCAAGGCATCTCCTGCAGTCTGCTGCTGCAGACAAAATGCCGCTGTGATGGGTTTTCTGCTGCCGACATGAGGAAGCAGCTTCACATCGACTGGACGTCCACTGGTAAACTACGAACAAAGACACTAAAAAATGCCCATTGGGGAAAGTTCTACGTCTGATGTCTGCTCAAAGTTTTGAGCATGGACACAAGTTTTTGATGGACTCACCAGACAACAGCTAACCTCAACAGTTTTTACCTCACCAAACCTTTACAGGAGTTAAAGACACTGAATTACCAGATAAACTCAACTGATTTATAATAATAATAATAATACATTTTATTTGTAATGCACTTTACATTCATGGAATTTCAAAGTGCTTATAACATTACAATCAACCCACAGAACAGTTCATAGTTGATTCACGTGACCATGTATTATTTAAAACTGATTTTCTATTTGTATTGCTTAATTGTTACACTGCTAGTATTTTGATGTTGACAGCATGAACCTGCATTCTTAAATACAGTTGTATGTAAAGGTTTGGGCACCCCTGATGAGTTCCATGATTTTCCTTTATAAATCGATGGTGGTTTGGATCAGCAATTTCAGTTAAATATATAAGTGAGATTTGAAAAGTGAAATAAAGTTTATAGGATTTACAGAAAGTGTGCAATAATTCAAATAAATAAATAAATACTCCCAATAAGCGAAGTGCGCATCTCAGGCCGCGCGGTGCATTATGGGCAGGCTAAAGTTTTCAGCTACCAACCCACAAGCTATGCCGGCGGAAAGCAGCGAAGAGTGCTGTGATTTGGATCATTTCAACCGCTGGAAAGTTGATGATTTAAAGCATTTTTGTAAGCTCCGCGGATTACCTGTTACAACCAGGACTACGTACGGCAGTGGACAGAAATGGAAAGAAGAGCTGGTTGTGCTTGCGTGTGCTGCATCTGTACAGAAAGTACCGTTAGTGCCGACAAAGGAGGAAGAGCACGCTGGAGAAAAACAAATTTCTGACCCCTTGAAGGCAACTGACGGATGGTTAGACGAAGTCCAGAGACTGAAACTGTGGATATTGCAGAATATTTGCTAAGCAGGGATGAGAAATCTCGACTCCGCTGGCTTCATAATGACGACAATGACTGACGGTGAGTCTCACATATAACCTCTTTGCTGTCACGTTTTTTTTTTTTTGATAAGTTGACAGACATACAATAATATGTGCATGCATGCAGTTTGTTTATAGAACATGTCAATTTTACAATATTACGCGCCACGTCATTCATGGCGCGACATTACAGTCATAAGCCGATGCATGAAAACGGCAGCACGGTTTCAGGATATTGGCAAAATAAATGTGCAAGAAACTTACAAATTTAGTCCGTCTTTTACGTCTGTCTGGATCTTTCTTTTCTGTGACAAAATTGTGTAGAATGAACAGAGGTTTACGACCACATTTCTTCTTCTTTCCGTCTTTGTTTGGACTTGGCGGAGGTTTGCAATCGTGTGTTTTCAGCCAACTTTAAAGCCTATAAATTCCATTCAAGCATTGGAAAACAGCACAATGCGCCCCTGTCATTATTGTATGTGTCGCTTAAGGCTTAAACCCTTTGAAACAATCCCTGTAAACCTTAACTTTTACAGTCCGCTAATGCTACTGTATACGAAATTCAATGGGAGCAGTGTAAGTGTGGTAGCTGGGATTTTTGCCCCTGTTTGACCCACGCATGCGCAGTTGCAATGCGCACATTTCACTTATAAATGGCCCTCCTGTGGGTTCACAACCTGCAGAGGGGGCCATGGGGGTCGGGTGCAGAGAGGATTGGGTGGCGGTCGAAGGCGGGTGGCCCGGCGGCCCGGTCCATGCTTACAGCCCCTGGCTGTTGGGACGTGGAATGTCATCTTGCTGGGGGGGAAGGAGCCTGAGCTTGTGCGGGAGGTTGAGAGATACGAACTAGAGATAGTCGGGCTCACCTCCATGCACAGCTTGGGCTCTGGTACCCAACTCCTGGAGAGGGGCTGGATGCTTCATTTTTCTGGTGTTGCCCACGGGGAGAGGCGGAGAGCTGGGGTCGCATTGCTTGTTGCTCCCCAGCTCAGTCGTCATGTGTTGGTGTTCACTCCAGTGAACGAGAGGGTCGTGTCCCTATGCCTTGGGGTCGGGGACAGGTCTCTCACCGTTGTCTCGGCCTACGGGCCGAGCAGCAGTGCAGAGTACCTGACCTTTCTGGAGTCCCTGGGAGGGGTACTAGATAGCGCTCCGACTGGGGACTCCATTTGTTCTCCTGGGGGATTTCAACGCCCACGTGGGCGGCGACAGTGAGACCTGGAGGGGGGTGATCGGGAAGCACGGCCTCCCTGATCTGAACCCGAGTGGTGTTCAGTTGTTGGACTTCTGTGCTAGTCACAGTTTGTCCATCACGAACACCATGTTCGAGCACAAGGGTGTCCATAAGTGCACGTGGCACCAGGACACCCTGAGCCGGAGGTCGATGATCGACTTTGTAGTCGTATCATCTGACCTGACCGTCAAGCTGAAGAAGGAGTCCTACTTATCTTTGTTGGTAGGTGGGACCCCGGAGGCAGCTGACAGGTACTGGCAGGCCAAGCGTGCCGCAGCCCGTGCAGTTGCAGAGGCAAAAACTCAGGTCTGGGAGGAGTTCGGGGAGGCCATGGAGGAGGACTATCGGTCGCCCTCGAAGAGATTCTGGCAAACCGTCCGACGCCTCAGGAGGCGGAAGCAGCTCTCCACAACAGCTCCCCACCCGCACTGTTTACAGTGCGGGTGGGGAGCTGTTGACCCTGACTGGGGATGTTGTCGGGCGGTGGAAGGAATACTTCGAGGATCTCCTCAATCCCATCGTCACGTCTTCCGAAGAGGAAGCAGAGACTGGGTACTCAGAGGCGGACTCATCCATTACCCAGGCCGAAGTCACAGAGGTGGTTAGAAAGCTCCTCGGTGGCAAGGTTCCTGGGGTGGATGAAGTCCGTCCTGAGTACCTGAAGTCTCTGGATGTTGTGGGACTGTCTTGGCTGACACGCCTCTGCAACATTGCGTGGCGATTGGGGACAGTGCCTCTGGATTGGCAGACTGGGGTGGTGGTCCCTCTGTTCAAGAAGGGGGACCGGAGGGTGTGTTCCAACTATAGGGGGATCACACTCCTCAGCCTCCCCGGTAAGGTCTATTCCAGAGTACTGGAGAGGAGAATTCGACCGATGGTCGAACCTCGGATTCAGGAGGAGCAGTGTGGTTTTCGTCCTGGTCGCGGCACACTGGACCAGCTATACACCCTCCATCGGGTGCTCGAGGGTTCATGGGAGTTCACCCAACCAGTCCACATGTGTTTTGTGGATCTGGAGAAGGCATTCGACCGTGTCCCTCGCGGCACCCTGTGCGGGGTGCTCTGGGAGTACGGGGTCCGGGGTTCTTTGCTAAGGGCTATCCGGTCCCTGTACGACTGCAGCAGGAGCTTGGTTCGCATTGCCGGTAGTAAGTCAAACCTGTTTCCAGTGCACGTTGGCCTCCGCCAGGGCTGCCCTTCTGTTCATTATTTTTATGGACAGAATTTCTAGGCGCAGTCAGGGTGTAGAGGGGGTCTGGTTTGGGAACCACAGAATCTCGTCTCTGCTGTTTGCGGACGATGTGGTTCTGTTGGCTTCGTCAAATCAGGACCTTCAGCGTGCACTGGGGCGGTTTGCAGCCGAGTGTGAAGCGTCCGGGATGAAAATCAGCACCTCCAAATAAGACAGGGTGAGGAGCTCGGTCACTCGGGAGGAGCTCGGAGTCGAGCCGCTGCTCCTCCACATCAAAAAGAGTCAGTTGAGGTGGTTCGGGCATCTTTTACGGATGCCCCTTGGACGCCTTGCTGGAGAGGTGTTCCGGGCACGTCCCATTGGGAGAAGGCCCCGGGGAAGACCCAGGACACGCTGGAGGGACTACATCTCTCGGCTGGCTTGGGAACGCCTTGGGGTTCCCCCAGAGGAGCTGGGAGAGGTGTGTGTGGATTGGGAGGTCTGGGTGGCTTTGCTTGAGCTGCTGCCCCCGCGACCCGACTCTGGATAAAGCAGAAGAAAATGGATGGATGGATGGATGGATGGATGTAAGTAAGTAAGTAAGTAAAGTAAGTAAATTTTATTTATATAGCACCTTTCACAGACAAGAGCCACAAGGTGCTTCACAACATAAAAGCAGAGTACACCACACAAACATCAGACAATGGCCGAGACATAAAAACATAAAACACAACATAGGATCACAGAGCAGCCTAAAAGCTAAGCAAACGCTTCAGTAAAAAAGAAAGTCTTAAGTTGGCTTTTAAAAGTATCGACAGAGTCCAGTGAGCGCAGAGAGAGCGGGAGACCATTCCAAAGCCTGGGAGCAACAGCCTGGAAGGATCGCTCTCCTCTGGTTGCAAAATGGGTGCGAGGAACCATCAACAGATTTTGGTCCACAGACCTCAAAGGCCAAGGCGCAAGGTGGACGACGTCACGTAGGCGCTGTCTGAGGCTCGCAATGGGATAGGACGAAGACAGTGGTCACGTGGACTCCAGCTGATCCATGCAGGCGGAGGCGTAAACACGGAAGTGCACAGTAGCGATGGAACTATGCCACCAGGATACCAGCGCTGAGAAAAGTCTAGAACACCCGTACCTAACCGAACAGGTGTCGATGCAGATGTGCCATCGCACACATCAAAGAGAGGAATGTGGTAGAGGAAGCGAGCCCGTCCTCGGCCACCGGTGCTGGCGCCCAAACGCGCCGCTGCACGCCTTCTCTTCACCTGGACACCAGCCCGCGAGCCTCTTCTCCTCCTCCAAAAAGCCTTTTTTCCTCAGTCTCCTGCGGATCTTACACGGCGCCCTCAACAACAGCGGATAATCAGGTGAGTCGGAGCCGATAGTTAGGGGCAGAGGAAACGCCTGGTTGAACCTGTCTCGTGAAGCAAATAGGCTCTCCATTGTCTCCTTGATATGAAACAAAGAGTCCCGATCGTAAGTCCGTAAAGCCAAGACACCTCCATCTGCTAGTCGGGCTGCTAAAATAACAAATGTCCTAAAAGTGGCCATAAGTAACCAACACAACAGGAGCCGAGCGACAGCCACGCCAGTCACAGGCGCCATCTTGGAGTCTCACAAAGACTCACCTGGTGAAGAAATCACCTGGTGGAGTCAGTGGCTGCAAAGAAAACCTGCACCCTCTTGGCCCTTTCTGGAATAAGTTGCCCATCTCTGGCTTAGACCCAATGCCAGATGGCAGTTGCCAATTCGCTGCTATTGCTGACCAATTGGCCACCATTGGAATTTTCCGCTCTGCACCACTATTGCGCAAAGAAATTGTGGCAGATTTAACACTTAATTCATATGGCATCGATGGGACACCCCTTTCAGGGTATGTCGAGGGGACATGGGTGGATTACTTACGGAGGATGGCGCAAGATGGTACATATGGTGACCACCTAACTGTTCAAAGACCATCCCAGGTATTCAATGTTCAGTTTCTTATTCTCAATTCTTGGTTCAGGTGCAACCTCTGTTATCTCACCATCTGGTTGTTTTTGTGAAAGCTTGCCTATCTTGGGTCTTGGCCATTTTACCAAGGAACACAGGGAACATTATGTTAGTTTTGATGGACCCGTTTTTCCTTATATTCAGGCCGTTCAGGAGCCAGAGATGCATTGAGTGTCTCATGGAATTAACTACCAACCTGGCCCTCTATCTGACACTGAAGATGACCCTATGTCTGAGACTGAACCCGGCCCTACATGTATGTCCCACACTGAACCCTGCCATCTGTCTGACACTGAACCCGGCCCTACGTGTATGTCTGACACTGAACCCTGCCCTCTGTGTGACAGTGAACCCGGCCCTACGTGTATGTCTGACACTGAACCCTGCCCTCTGTCTGACACTGAACCCGGCCCTACATGTATGTCAGACTCTGTACCCTGCCCTCTGTCTGACACTGAACCCGGCCCTACATGTATGTCTCACACTGAACCCTGCCCTCGGTCTCACACTGAACCCGGCCCTACATGTATGTCGGACACTGAACCCTGCCCTCTGTCTGACAGTGAACCTGGCCCTACACATATGTCTCACACTGAACCCTGCCCTCTGTCTCACACTGAACCCGGCCCTACATGTATGTTGGACACTGAACCCTGCCCTCTGTCTGATAGCGAACCGGCCCTACATGTATGTCGGACACTGAACCCTGCCCTCTGTCTGACAGTGAACCCGGCCCTACATGTATGTCTCACACTGAACCCTGCCCTCTGTCTGACAGTGAACCCAACCCTACATGTATGTCTCACACTGAACCCTGCCCTCTGTCTGACAGTGAACCCGGCCCTACATGTATGTAGGACACTGAACCCTGCCCTCTGTCTGACAGTGAACCCGGCCCTACATGTATGTAGGACACTGAACCCTGCCGTCTGTCTGACGGTGAACCCGGCCCTACATGTATGTCTCACACTGAACCCTGCCTTCTGTCTGACAGTGAACCTGGCCCTACATGTATGTCTCACATTGAACCCGGCCCTACATATATGTCGGAAACTGAACCCTGCCATCTGTCTGACAATGAACCCGGCCCTACATGTATGTCGGAAACTAAACCCTGACCTCTGTCTGACAGTGAACCAGGCCCTATATGTATGTCGGACACTGAACCTTGCCCTCTGTCTGACAGTGAACCTGGCCCTACATGTATGTCGGACACTGAACCCTGCCCTCTGTCTGACAGTGAACCCGGCCCTACATTTGATGATGAAGTTCAGTCTATGGCCAACACTTCGCCAGCATCTCCCACCATGTCAGTCAATGAGCCTCCATACCTACCCACAGAAGTCCTATCAATGATCATTGCCTGTTCTCTCAGTCAAGACATGTCCATGCTGGGAATGTTCAGTCGCACCTCAGTCTTGTTCCGTGACCTAGCTGCACCATTTCATTCCCATATTTACATCAGAGAGCTACTTGCAGAGAATTTGGAACTTGACAAAAATAACAATTGCTCCATTAGCGGAATGAAACTCTACAACACTGCAGGACGTGGCAGTGGTCTCAGCACACATATTAAAGAGCTGTTTAGCAAGGATGGATGAAAGCCTGGATCATGTTAAGTCACATGGCCTTTGTCCACTACAAAATTAAGGACATCTACCAGAAGAAGTATTGACCTTTTTTAGTTGGTGTTTTTTTGTTTTTTTGGGGGGGTTTAGAAAATAATTTAAATTTAATTTATTTTTTTTTTTTAAATGTTGAATGTTTAGTTCTCCCCCTACTCAGCTAGGGGGAGAACTAAACAGTAGGGGGGCAAAGCTCTCGATTTACCGATCGATCTACGTTCCGATCCTCACCTATGGTCATGAGATTTGGCTCATGACCGAAAGAACGAGATCGCGAGTACAAGCGGCCGAGATGAGTTTCCTCCGAAGGGTGGCTGGGCGCTCCCTTAGAGATAGGGTGAGGAGCTCGGTCACTCGGGAGGAGCTCGGAGTCGAGACGCTGCTCCTCCACGTTGAAAGGAGTCAGTTGAGGTGGCTCGGGCATCTTTTCCGGATGCCCCCTGGATGCCTCGCTGGAGAGGTGTTCTGGGCACGTCTCATTGGGAGGAGGCCCCGGGGAAGAACCGGGACACGCTGGAGGGACTAACTCTCTCGGCTGGCTTGGGAACGCCTTGGGGTTCTCCCGAAGGAGCTGGAGGAGGTGTGTGTGGATCGGGAGGTCTGGGCGGCTTTACTTGAGCTGCTGCCCCCGTGACCCAACTCCGGATAAAGTGGAAGAAAATGGATGGATGGATGGATGTTTAGTTCTTTAAAAAAGGGACAATTATACAAAGTTATTTTGTAGCTCATGTTTTATGTTCTATTTTACAGTTCAGGGTCTTGAAAGAAGTTTTTCCTGAACAACTGTTCCAAAGGTTAAATAAAGATTACATTGTTCATGGCCAACATGTGTGGTCATTTCATTTGAGAATACATCATCCTCAAAAAGTTACAGTTTTCATATTACAGGTTTACATGGAATATATCAGTAATTATCTGTTTGTAAACACAAGTGTTGGAATGGTGTAAGGAAGTGAAGGCAGGGGAGGACATAGTAAATCTGACCATCAAATTAAACCAACAAAGTCTTAATTTCGGCGGGGGGGGGCAGGGAAACAGACATGGGCAGAAACAAAGAGAGAGAGACACATAGACGGGAGGAGAGAGACAGACACACAGCCAGGGCAACAAGGAGGGGCTCCGTAAGAAGCATTTCAAGGTCCTGGAGTGGCCTGGCCAGTCTCCAGACCTGAACTCAATAGAAAATCGACGCGAAGCATTCAAACCGTATAATGCATGGCTTCGAGTTGTTTAATCCGCTTATACCATGGTCCCACACAGTGAGCTAACACACAGATATTTATTTAAGTTAACAGAACTTGATGAAAATGCGTAAGTATTTGGGACTATTTTATGCCAGTCTCAAGATATTTTGCCTCTGATGCACTTACCGAGTCTGCGGGCCCGCGCTGCAGTGGGCCACTCACACCGCCCCCCTCTCTGCTGTGTGGAGCTGTGGCAAACTCTGGCAACAAGCCCAGAATGTTGCGGGCTGGGGTGTTTGGCTGGCTTGGTTTTTGTTTTCTGTTTCTCCCACCAGGTGGTATGCATTCAGGACTGAGTGGCTGAGCATTAGGACCTCACCCTGAACACCTGAGGCTTGTTTTCACGTGCAGGTCAACAGGACTCACAGCTGTGGTGTATTCTGTCTTGATCAGAGATTCCTGCATTTAAACCTTGAATGCACAGTGTGTGATTGCCAGAGACTCGACCTTGTGAGCAGACGTGTGAGATCGACGTCAGGAGAACAATCTCACCATCACGGACGCAGAGACCGCTCCAGGTTTGATGCCACAGTCTGTGAAGGAGGATTGGGTGAGGTCTCACGCTCTTCAGCACACTTCCTGAGGTAATTTGATTTTGGTGACTTTTATGAAGTAATGACAGTGGATTTGGTGTCCCTCACACCTTGTTGTATCGAGCTGTTACGTTATGCTAATTGTCTAATCAGCTTCTGCTGTAGTGGAGATTTGAACTGAGTTGTTCCGTGCCTGCAGGGTGAGAAGCTGATGTATAGATTTAAGCCAGGAAGTGTTTGCTGATTGCGTGCACCTTTGAGTTGTGTCTCTCTGTGTGGAGTTGGACTCACCTCCATGTTTTCTTTCTTCACAGACTTGGTTTGTCGCGGCCACCTGGGGGGTGTCGGCGGGGTCCCTGGGTCCGAACTGCTGTGGCTCCGGACCGTTTGCGCTGTTGAGAGCGCGCCGTGTTTCCACCTCACCAGACCGCGGACTTTTTAGTTGTTTAGCACTTCACTCACTGTTATGTTTATTAAATTCTGTTACCTTTTGAACCGTGCTCTGCTTATTTTATGCTGGGTCCTTTCAAACGCTGGGTCGGTGCTCCGACCGCGTCCGAAACATAACACAGAAACTGCGCTCGCTGCTTTGATGCAGAGTGCTCCGACAGCCCGCAAGGATAGAACTGTTCTCTTCTTTCCCGTCTTCAATCTTGTCCAGTTCGTCCGATGTTAAATGTTTGCGCCGTTGCTTTTGCTGTTCTTCTTGTCTGCTCTCCTCCTCTTTCCATTCCTCAGATGTTTTATTTTGGCCAAAAATATTAAAATTCACTTGGAAATCCATGTTTTATTGCATTTCTGTCATTCACTTGTCAAAACACAGCTGATATGCGCCAAGTGATTTGCGCGTTGCTATGGTGACGACCAGAGGTGACGAACAGTGACTTAACTCGCCAAACTACGTGTGCATATATACGAAAATAACGCACGCCAGTTAGACATGGAATTCTCACTGACCATGGTATAAATATAAATAAATATATACACACACACACACACACACACACACACACACACACACACACACACACACACACACATATATATAATACTTTAATTTTTTGGTGAATTGCTCAATGGGACATGATTTACGCATTTGACTTCATAGCACTCCAGACTGAATAGAGAATTTTTGCATTTGCATTTCTGCACAGTTTTGAAACACTGTGACAAACTGAACAGTTATGAAATGAACACTGCACGCACGTTTTTCTTTTTTGGGGGGAGATTAGCATGAGCGATGTTAGTGAGCCATTTATGCTTTTCTGGCTCACTTCCTCGGTCTGATCACCCTGATTCTTAATTCTTAACATTACCTCCTTGGTGGAGGTAATAAATATTCATGAAAACATGGCATTATGTGTCACCTTCACTTTATCCCCCATTAATTAATTAAAAGTGTGCTGTATCACTGTATTATGTTCTAAGCCATATATATTGATTTATAACAGAAAACTGTCAGAAGAGGAAATAAATATAAGTGTAAAGATGATTGAATATATCAGAGCAGTAAATGAATCAGTGCGTGTGAACGTGCGCATTGACTCACGTGTGGTTATTCCACCAGCTGATCACTGATCCACAACGTGAATTCTTCCTTCCAGAACAGCTCTTTATATCATCATTTTGATTCATGTACCCGTTGCCACAAGAAGGACTGGATTGTCATTCCTACACTCATATTGTTATATTTAATACAAAATAATAAGCGCACGGAGCAACAGCTGCTGCCGCTGATGCTGCATTCATGTATTGTTGGAAATTACACAATGTTTTTGTTGTTTCAAATTCAACGGTTGCTTGTGGCAAAATAATTAATTATATCCACACAAAAGATTAATTCTGGCCTATGTAATGTGCCTGAGCCCATTGAAGCTGCCCCCCCACACAGATAAAAAAAATCCAAGCAAGCAGGCTGAGTTTGCTCTATAATTTCCTACAGTACATGAAGCAGCAGCAGCCTCAGCGCTCACAAACCGACTTCTGCGCTGTGTGAAAACGTTCAGCTGCTCCAACGAAGTCAAATTAAACAATAACGTTACAAAAACTACACAAACGATTAAAACACATCAAGAACGACAGCAAAACGAGACACAGACGAACTAAGGTTTTCGTTGCCCTTCATTCAAATTTTTCAACAGTTTAAAAATCCTGACAAAGCGCCAGCTGCAGGAACGAAGCTGCGCGAAGGTTAAACGATGTCAACGACAGTCAACAAAAGTCCAGATTTCTTGTTTCGTCAGGGCTTCGTCACCCTTCGTTAAGTGCCGTGTGACTGGGCCTTTAGGTTGCTTTGCACTGTGCTTCCATGAGTGGTCACTGTCTCAGTGACACTGATCTGTGTCTTCAGCCGAGGTGTGCACACATGCGTTTGGCCTTGAGACAGAGCAGACATAAGCCACACACACTCACACAGGCATTCTCTCGCCTCAGACAGAAACCGTAGCTTTAGCGCTAACAAAAGCAGCAGACGCGTGCACTCGACACCCTCCTGCTCTTTCATCGACGTGGCCTTTGGCACTAATTAGAGAGAAAAAGCGTGGCTTTGTCACTGCAGATTTGTGATTACACACTGTTGTGAAAGCGGACTCTTCACCAGGACATTCTGCAGAATGTGGTTTTGATTACAACTTCTAAAGCACAAGCTGAGAGGCTTTTAGATCATTCAGCCCCAGTTATGGACCCCCGAGAACACCCCCACCAACAAAAAGCACTTTTACCTTAAAGGCTCTCTCAAAAAATAAAATAAAATAAAAATCCACAGTATCAAGACAATAAATGTGTGTCACCTTGTTAAAAGGCAGCATATCCAGAATGAGGTATTATCATGGCCGCGCTGTGCAGCAAGGTGAAGCTCATGTTGACTAGAAGTGCGCGCTGCCTGTGGCATCGCCTCCATCTTCCAACTGTCAAGCTATAAGCAAAAACAGCCTTTCGTGGAAACGCTCAGACAGCGCCTGAGATAAGAGCTCTTTAAAATCATCATGAAATGCTTGAAGAGCAGCAGGAAAAACCCACCGTAGAAGACACACTGCTTGTTCTGGAAGTACACAATAATTTTGACAAACAAATTCATTTTGAGCAGAACAGACTGATACATTTGAAACATTCTGGTCTGTGTGGTCACAAGAACGAAACCCTTCAAATAAACACATTACCATATACAGCTGCAGATGTAAGGGTGGGCTCCCTTTGCCAATTTTTTTGACCCAATCATCTATGTTTTTTGGGGGGATCAGATAACCAATCACAGCCTGAAATCTGATGTAAACACTGCGCAATGGGGCGCGGGGGGGGGGGGGGGGGGGGGGTAAAGTGAAGGTGACACATAATGCCATGTTTTCATGAATATTTATTACCTCCGCCAAGGAGGTTATGTTTTCGGTCCGTTTGTTTGCTGGTTGGGATTAGTCAAAAAATCATCCACGGATTTCAATTAAATTTTTTACCAGGGGTGTATCTTGGCCTAACTTAGAAGTCATTAAATTTTAGCAATGATCCGGAACACGATCTAGATCCAGTAATTTTTTTAAGGATTCTTTATCATTGCAGGATAGGGCCAATTTCAATATTTTTGCATCTAACTTCATGAAGACGGGTCACAAAGGCTGAACAAAAATTAAGTTACGACACAACAATAATTTAGCACAAAGCATAACGGCTTTCAGATTTCTGAAGTAAACTGGATAAATAAATCAGAACCAACCCAATAAAAGTCTTATAAACCAGAGTCATCCAATGTGTACACTGCCTTACAGTCAAAGAGGGCATGCCAGCTTTGGCATACAACTCACAGTGGTGGGTGAGGCAGGTACAATCAGTGATTAATCTCAAAGCACAATGATACAGCGGGGTCAGAGACTGTAGACTGATGAGTGACACGCACATATACACAACATCGCCGTAGTCCAGTACAGGCAAGAAGGTAGCAGTTTTCAAGAGCTTCTGAGCTCTTAAGGAAAAACATGACTTACTTCTATAAAAGAAGCCTAGCTTCACCATGAATTTGGAGATCAAATGTTTAAATGGTAAATGGACTGCATTTATATCGCGCCTTTCCATCTGCATCAGACGCTCAAAGCGCTTTACAATTATGCCTCACATTCACCCCGATCTCAGGGTGCTGGCATACAAGGCGCTCACTACACACCGGGAGCAATAGGGGATTAAAGGCCTTGTCCAAGGGCCCTTAATGATTTTCCAGTCAGGCGGAGATTTGAACCCATGATCTTCTGGATTCAAGCTGTTGTGTGGGCCGCTGAAGAGGAGGTACTGCTGGCCCACCACCACAAGATGGCGCCCTGCTTGAAGTGCGGGCTTCAAGCACGAGAGGGCGTCGGAGCGACCGGGAGTGACAGCTGTCACTCATCATCCGTACCAGCTGTCACTCATCCACTACTCATCACCACCACCATAAAGGCCGGACTGCAACTCCACCTCCCCGCCGAGAAATCAGCTACCATTCAGGTAATATTCTCTGCTGTACTTAACACTGACTAATAGTCTGAACTTCTTTGCAGCCGTTTTCCTGTGGGTGTTGCCTTATCTGTGGGATTGGCGTTGGGTGTGATCAGCGACGGCTTCGCTTCACACCCCAACCAGATAAGTGGTTAGACAGGAGCTGCACGAGTGTGTGATTGGAGGTGGAGGTTTTCCCTCCTAACTGTATACAGACTGTGGGATTACTGAGTGTGCGAACTCACACTCATCTGGACTGTCTCTGCTCTCTGCCAGCAGTACCGGGTCTGACTGCTGAAGACAGCGGCCACCTGGGGCGCAGGGCTTGGCGGCTAAGGTGTTCTTCAGCTCCGTTGGTGGTGGAAGCTGTGTGGGATCTGGCTCTTCTCTCGCCAGGCGTCTTCTAGAAATCTCTCTCTATTCAAATCTTCTAGAAATCTCATTTCTAGAAATCTGGCCAATTTTTTGGGATCCTCCAAACTGTGACTGTCTAGCGTTGGGACCAGGAGGCAGAGCTGTGGTCTTATACACCTCTCTGCAGCTTCTCTCCCCCTGCCATCCCCCTATTACCCCATCCCCGTAGAGACGGTGCCTGCTCCCAGACCACCAATAACTAGCAAAAATCTATTTAAGCATAAAAATTCAAAAAGAAAAAATAATATAGCACCTTCAATTGCACCACAGACTAAAACAGTTAAATGTGGTCTATTAAACATTAGGTCTCTTTCTTCTAAGTCCCTGTTGGTAAATGATATAATAATTGATCAATGTATTGATTTATTCTGCCTAACAGAAACTTGGTTACAGCAGGATGAATATGTTAGTTTAAATGAGTCAACACCCCCGAGTCACACTAACTGTCAGAACGCTCGTAGCACGGGCCGGGGCGGAGGATTAGCAGCAATCTTCCATTCCAGCTTATTAATTAATCAAAAACCTAGACAGAGCTTTAATTCATTTGAAAGCTTGTCTCTTAGTCTTGTCCATCCAAATTGGAAGTCCCAAAAACCAGTTTTATTTGTTATTATCTATCGTCCACCTGGTCGTTACTGTGAGTTTCTCTGTGAATTTTCAGACCTTTTGTCTGACTTAGTGCTTAGCTCAGATAAGATGATTATAGTGGGCGATTTTAACATCCACACAGATGCTGAGAATGACAGCCTCAACACTGCATTTAATCTATTATTAGACTCTATCGGCTTTGCTCAAAAAGTAAATGAGTCCACCCACCACTTTAATCATATTTTAGATCTTGTTCTGACTTATGGTATGGAAATAGAAGACTTAACAGTATTCCCTGAAAACTCCCTTTTGTCTGATCATTTTTTAATAACATTTACATTTACCCTGATGGACTACCCTGCAGTGGGGAATAAGTTTCATTACACTAGAAGTCTTTCAGAAAGCGCTGTAACTAGGTTTAAGGATATGATTCCTTCTTTATGTTCTCTAATGTCATATACCAACACAGAGCAGAGTAGCTACCTAAACTCTGTAAGGGAGTTAGAGTATCTTGTCAATAGTTTTACATCCTCATTGAAGACAACTTTGGATGCTGTAGCTCCTCTGAAAAAGAGAGCTTTAAATCAGAAGTGTCTGACTCCGTGGTATAACTCACAAACTCGTAGCTTAAAGCTGATAACCCGTAAGTTGGAGAGGAAATGGCGTCTCACTAATTTAGAAGATCTTCACTTAGCCTGGAAAAAGAGTTTGTTGCTCTATAAGAAAGCCCTTCGTGAAGCTAGGACATCTTTCTACTCATCACTAATTGAAGAAAATAAGAACAACCCCAGGTTTCTTTTCAGCACTGTAGCCAGGCTGACAAAGAGTCAGAGCTCTATTGAGCTGAGTATTCCATTAACTTTAACTAGTAATGACTTCATGACTTTCTTTGCTAACAAAATTTTGACTATTAGAGAAAAAATTACTCATAACCATCCCAAAGATGTATCGTTATCTTTGGCTGCTTTCAGTGATGCCGGTATTTGGTTAGACTCTTTCTCTCCGATTGTTCTGTCTGAGTTATTTTCATTAGTTACTTCATCCAAACCATCAACATGCTTATTAGACCCCATTCCTGCCAGGCTGCTCAAGGAAGTCCTACCATTATTTAATGCTTCAATCTTAAATATGATCAATCTATCTTTGTTAGTTGGTTATGTACCACAGGCCTTTAAGGTGGCAGTAATTAAACCATTACTTAAAAAGCCATCACTTGACCCAGCTATCTTAGCTAATTATAGGCCAATCTCCAACCTTCCTTTTCTCTCAAAGATTCTTGAGAGGGTAGTTGTAAAACAGCTAACTGATCACCTGCAGAGGAATGGTCTATTTGAAGAGTTTCAGTCAGGTTTTAGAATTCATCATAGTACAGAAACAGCATTAGTGAAGGTTACAAATGATCTTCTTATGGCTTCGGACAGTGGACTTATCTCTGTGCTTGTTCTGTTGGACCTCAGTGCTGCTTTTGATACTGTTGACCATAAAATTTTATTACAGAGATTAGAGCATGTCATAGGTATTAAAGGCATTGCGCTGCGGTGGTTTGAATCATATTTGTCTAATAGATTACAGTTTGTTCATGTAAATGGGGAATCTTCTTCACAGACTAAAGTTAATTATGGAGTTCCACAAGGTTCTGTGCTAGGACCAATTTTATTCACTTTATACATGCTTCCCTTGGGCAGTATTATTAGACGGTATTGCTTAAATTTTCATTGTTACGCAGATGATACCCAGCTTTATCTATCCATGAAGCCAGAGGATACGCACCAATTAGCTAAACTGCAGGATTGTCTTACAGACATAAAGACATGGATGACCTCTAATTTCCTGCTTTTAAACTCAGATAAAACTGAAGTTATTGTACTTGGCCCCACAAATCTTAGAAGCATGGTGTCTAACCAGATCGTTACTCTGGATGGCATTTCCCTGATCTCTAGTAATACTGTGAGAAATCTTGGAGTTATTTTTGATCAGGATATGTCATTCAAAGCGCATATTAAACAAATATGTAGGACTGCCTTTTTGCATTTACGCAATATCTCTAAAATCAGAAAGGTCTTGTCTCAGAGTGATGCTGAAAAACTAATTCATGCATTTATTTCCTCTAGGCTGGACTATTGTAATTCATTATTATCAGGTTGTCCTAAAAGTTCCCTAAAAAGCCTTCAGTTGGTTCAGAATGCTGCAGCTAGAGTACTGACGGGGACTAGCAGGAGAGAGCATATCTCACCCGTGTTGGCCTCCCTTCATTGGCTTCCTGTTAATGCTAGAATAGAATTTAAAATTCTTCTTCTTACTTATAAGGTTTTGAATAATCAGGTCCCATCTTATCTTAGGGACCTCGTAGTACCATATTACCCCATTAGAGCGCTTCGCTCTCAGACTGCGGGCTTACTTGTAGTTCCTAGGGTTTGTAAGAGTAGAATGGGAGGCAGAGCCTTCAGCTTTCAGGCTCCTCTCCTGTGGAACCAGCTCCCAATTCAGATCAGGGAGACAGATACCCTCTCTACTTTTAAGATTAGGCTTAAAACTTTCCTTTTCGCTAAGGCTTATAGTTAGGGCTGGATCGGGTGACCCTGGACCATCCCTTGGTTATGTTGCTTTAGACGTAGACTGTGTTTCATAATTATTGTATGGCCTTGCCTTGCAATGTGGAGCGCCTTGGGGCAACTGTTTGTTGTGATTTGGCGCTATACAAGAAAAAAGTTGATTGATTGATTCTATCGTCGAGCCTGCCCACACGTCACCTGGTGTATAATTGACAGTCCACCATATTGTTATTGTCTGTACGTCGTTGTGCGATTCACAACATTAAATTGTTACTTTTGGCTTATCCATTGTCCGTTCATTTACGCCCCCTGTTGTGGGTCCGTGTCACGACACTTTCACAACACAAGCCCAACACCTTAACCACTAGACCATCACCTCCTCTTAAGATGAACTTTAAAAGATGAGCTTTAATGTAATATGTAATATAGTTATATATTTTAAAAATAAAACATTGACAACAACACTCCTGGCCCAAGAGCATTAAACATCCTGGAAATTCCCCTCCGTTATCTGTACATACAGCATATTTTAGTTTGACTCACAACTTCCTGATTCTATTAACAATATACACAATTTTAATATTGCAGTAGGGATTTTCTGTCACGCTTTCCCCCATGAATTGGGGAGGGGGACAAACACACAAAAGAACCATTACACAAACAGCTGCAGCATCAAATGATGACAAAAACAGTGCCTGCCACAACAAGAAGGTCATGACCAAAGACAGTGAGAAACTAAAACGTGCTTATTAGAGGAGGAGCTCATGGTAACAGCATGAATGATCAAGATATGCAGTTTCACACAAATTAAGGGATACATAGAGCCAACAGGAGTTACATAAATGTTTATATCCTTATTAGGCTGTGCCATATGATGATGTGCAGAAAAGCCTCTATAGTTTCAGTATGCTCTATTCTTCATTTTTCGGTGTTGCTTGAAGTGTTTTTTTTTTTATTCCAGCATGCTCTGTGTCGCTGTGCCTCTGATGTGTGTCAAAGGTCAGAGCGCCGCTCTACCACGCATCACAGGAGATGAAGCAGACACGCTGTTAAAGCCCTCAATGACATCAATTAAAAATAAAAAATCCACACAGTGTGCAGAGATGGCTGTGTTTGTAACTACTGACAGTCAGAAATGATCAGATTATGTCTCTGAAAAGTGTTTTCGACCCTCAGATGTAGTCATTCTGCAGCTTAAAGGCAGTGGAGATATTTTCCTTCACGCACACGTTATTCATTTTGGAGGAGTTGTGCTGACAAACCTCACAGACAGACACAGTGATTCCCACAAACCTCTGTTTAGGGGGTCAGTGTGTACCTCAGTGACTAACATCCATTGATTCGGACGCGGTCACATCAGATTACACTGTCGGCTTCTGATAAACCAGTTTCACTTTAAGTGCTGCAGGGGCTGCTGGGTAAATTAAAGGATCACAAATGCAAAGAACACATGAAAAATTAATACATAAAAAAATAAAGCCCCAAACACTTTCATCATCTTTCAAAACAGTAAAACACAGTATTAGAAGCCACAGTTTATCTCAGTATTAGATACACCGTCATTTATGAACTAAAAGCTGCTGCTGCTTTTTTCACATGCTTTGAACTCTGCACCTTAAACAACCAAAATCCGTCTATTAATGCATTGATTGTCAGAGTAAAAGACACGTAGTAAATATAAATTCTTATCTGTTAGATTCAGTGGGATTTATCTGAATAAATAATCCACCTAAAGTGTCCTGATTATCCAAATGGTGTCTACAGTGAAGAAAAGTCCCTCTGTAACACAGCTGCGCTGTGAGATCTCCTCTCTCCCCACGAGTCAATCAATCAATCAATCAATCAACTTTTTTTTTATATAGCGCCAAATCACAACAAACAGTTGCCCCAAGGCGCTTTATATTGTAAGGCAAGGCCATACAACAATCATGAAAAACCCCAACGGTCAAAACGACCCCCTGTGAGCAAGCACTTGGCAACAGTGGGAAGGAAAAACTCCCTCTTAACAGGAAGAAACCTCCAGCAGAACCAGGCTCAGGGAGGGGCAGTCTTCTGCTGAGACTGGTTGGGGCTGAGGGAAAGAACCAGGAAAAAGACATGCTGTGGAGGGGGGCAGAGATCGATCACTAATGATTAAATGCGGAGTGATGCATACAGAGCAAAAAGAGAAAGAAACAGTGCATCATGGGAACCCCCCCACAGTCTACGTCTAAAGCAGCATAACCAAGGGATAGTCCAGGGTCACCCGATCCAGCCCTAACTATAAGCCTTAGCGAAAAGGAAAGTTTTAAGCCTAATCTTAAAAGTAGAGAGGGTATCTGTCTCCCTGATCTGAATTGGGAGCTGGTTCCACAGGAGAGGAGCCTGAAAGCTGAAGGCTCTGCCTCCCATTCTACTCTTACAAACCCTAGGAACTACAAGTAAGCCTGCAGTCTGAGAGCGAAGCGCTCTATTAGGGTGATATGGTACTACGAGGTCCCTGAGATAAGATGGGACCTGATTATTCAAAACCTTATAAGTAAGAAGAAGAATTTTAAATTCTATTCTAGAATTAACAGGAAGCCAATGAAGAGAGGCCAACACGGGTGAGATATGCTCTCTCCTGCTAGTCCCCGTCAGTACTCTAGCTGCAGCATTTTGAATTAACTGAAGGCTTTTTAGGGAACTTTTAGGACAACCTGATAATAAAGAATTACAATAGTCCAGCCTAGAGGAAATAAATGCATGAATTAGTTTTTCAGCATCACTCTGAGACAAGACCTTTCTGATTTTAGAGATATTGCGTAAATGCAAAAAGGCAGTCCTACATATTTGTTTAATATGCGCTTTGAATGACATATCCTGATCAAAAATGACTCCAAGATTTCTCACAGTATTACTAGAGGTCAGGGAAATGCCATCCAGAGTAAAGATCTGGTTAGACACCATGCTTCTAAGATTTGTGGGGCCAAGTACAATAACTTCAGTTTTATCTGAGTTTAAAAGCAGGAAATTAGAGGTCATCCATGTCTTTATGTCTGTAAGACAATCCTGCAGTTTAGCTAATTGGTGTGTGTCCTCTGGCTTCATGGATAGATAAAGCTGGGTATCATCTGCGTAACAATGAAAATTTAAGCAATACCGTCTAATAATACTGCCTAAGGGAAGCATGTATAAAGTGAATAAAATTGGTCCTAGCACAGAACCTTGTGGAACTCCATAATTAACTTTAGTCTGTGAAGAAGATTCCCCATTTACATGAACAAACTGTAATCTATTAGACAAATATGATTCAAACCACCGCAGCGCAGTGCCTTTAATACCTATGACATGCTCTAATCTCTGTAATAAAATTTTATGGTCAACAGTATCAAAAGCAGCACTGAGGTCCAACAGAACAAGCACAGAGATAAGTCCACTGTCCGAAGCCATAAGAAGATCATTTGTAACCTTCACTAATGCTGTTTCTGTACTATGATGAATTCTAAAACCTGACTGAACCTCTTCAAATAGACCATTCCTCTGCAGGTGATCAGTTAGCTGTTTTACAACTACCCTCTCAAGAATCTTTGAGAGAAAAGGAAGGTTGGAGATTGGCCTATAATTAGCTAAAATAGCTGGGTCAAGTGATGGCTTTTTAAGTAATGGTTTAATTACTGCCACCTTAAAAGCCTGTGGTACATAGCCAACTAACAAAGATAAGTTGATCATATTTAAGATTGAAGCATTAAATAATGGTAGGACTTCCTTGAGCAGCCTGGCAGGAATGGGGTCTAATAAACATGTTGATGGTTTGGATGAAGTAACTAATGAAAATAACTCAGACAGAACAATCGGAGAGAAACAGTCTAACCAAATACCGGCATCACTGAAAGCAGCCAAAGATAACGATACATCTTTGGGATGGTTATGAGTAATTTTTTCTCTAATAGTCAAAATTTTGTTAGCAAAGAAAGTCATGAAGTCATTACTAGTTAAAGTTAATGGAATACTCAGCTCAATAGAGCTCTGACTCTTTGTCAGCCTGGCTACAGTGCTGAAAAGAAACCTGGGGTTGTTCTTATTTTCTTCAATTAGTGATGAGTAGAAAGATGTCCTAGCTTTACGGAGGGCTTTTTTATAGAGCAACAAACTCTTTTTCCAGGCTAAGTGAAGATCTTCTAAATTAGTGAGACGCCATTTCCTCTCCAACTTACGGGTTATCTGCTTTAAGCTACGAGTTTGTGAGTTATACCACGGAGTCAGACACTTCTGATTTAAAGCTCTCTTTTTCAGAGGAGCTACAGCATCCAAAGTTGTCTTCAATGAGGATGTAAAACTATTGACGAGATACTCTAACTCCCTTACAGAGTTTAGGTAGCTACTCTGCTCTGTGTTGGTATATGACAATAGAGAACATAAAGAAGGAATCATATCCTTAAACCTAGTTACAGCGCTTTCTGAAAGACTTCTAGTGTAATGAAACTTATTCCCCACTGCAGGGTAGTCCATCAGGGTAAATGTAAATGTTATTAAAAAATGATCAGACAGAAGGGAGTTTTCAGGGAATACTGTTAAGTCTTCTATTTCCATACCATAAGTCAAAACAAGATCTAAGATATGATTAAAGTGGTGGGTGGACTCATTTACTTTTTGAGCAAAGCCAATAGAGTCTAATAATAGATTAAATGCAGTGTTGAGGCTGTCATTCTCAGCATCTGTGTGGATGTTAAAATCGCCCACTATAAGTATCTTATCTGAGCTAAGCACTAAGTCAGACAGAAGGTCTGAAAATTCACAGAGAAACTCACAGTAACGACCAGGTGGACGATAGATAATAACAAATAAAATTGTTTTTTGGGACTTCCAATTTGGATGGAAAAGACTAAGAGACAAGCTTTCAAATGAATTAAAGCTCTGTCTAGGTTTTTGATTAATTAATAAGCTGGAATGGAAGATTGCTGCTAATCCTCCGCCCCGGCCCGTACTACGAGCATTCTGACAGTTAGTGTGACTCGGGGGTGTTGACTCATTTAAACTAACATATTCATCCTGCTGTAACCAGGTTTCTGTTAGGCAGAATAAATCAATACGTTGATCAATTATTATATCATTTACCAACAGGGACTTAGAAGAGAGAGACCTAATGTTTAATAGACCACATTTAACTGTTTTAGTCTGTGGTGCAGTTGAAGGTGCTATATTATTTTTTCTTTTTGAATTTTTTTGCTTAAATAGATTTTTGCTGGTTATTGGTGGTCTGGAAGCAGGCACCGTCTCTACGGGGATGGGGTAATGAGGGGATGGCAGGGGGAGAGAAGCTGCAGAGAGGTGTATAAGACCACAGCTCTGCCTCCTGGTCCCAACGCTAGACAGTCACAGTTTGGAGGATCCAAGAAAATTGGCCAGATTTCTAGAAATGAGAGCTGCTCCATCTAAAGTGGGATGGATGCCGTCTCTCCTAACAAGACCAGGTTTTCCCCAGAAGCTTTAGTCTTGGCTTCTAGAGTCTTGGCCAACTGCTGAACTACACTACCCACAATGCTCCCTGCGTCGACTGGCCAATCACATTTTGCACTTAATGATGATGTCATCAGCAAGCGACAGCCAGTCTGCCAAAGACCACTGATCTACATACAACAGGGATTAAAATGTGTGATTTCAGGGTTTACAAATGTTTTTGACGGTTAAACTTTGCTCACTTTACCAGCAAAATAAAATGTTAGTGGACTGAATGCTATCAGAACTTTATCAGAAGATAATTGGTCCAATGATGGTTTTAAAAGTTATCTGAAGAGCTAATCTGCTAGCAAAAACATTAGCTTTGATAATGATGGGTTATTGGATTAGCTGAACAGTGCCCACCACTAAAATCTGACTGATGTCATCAAGAACAGGGTTGGGTAGGATTACTTTGAAATGTAATCCAAAAGTAATCAGATTACAAGTAATCCAAATGTATGTACATACATACATGTAATCCACATGTATTCTTTCAAAGTAATCCTATCCAACCTTGATCATGAATATGTTTCAGAGACTCACAGCCTTCATGATTTTTACAGTTTTCTTTCCAGTTATAAAACAACACACATACTTTTGCGTAATTTATGCCTCACTCATGTTGTCATTCATTTCTAATCAGTGTGTGTTATTACTGAACGTCCTGAGACACTCTGAGCTGTTTCTCCATTAGAAATGCAGAGCTGATCATCTCCACTCTGTGGGGACAAACCTTAATCACTCACAAAACCGTTAGTGTGAAGAACAAACCCCAGCTGAGCAAACTGCAAAATGACAAGAAGAACATTAAGTCTGGATATGACCTCCGAGCTCTCACTTCCACTCAAAATCCATCCAGGCAGCTCGAACTGTTTTCACTTTAATCTCATTTGATTGGTTTGTTTAAAGATTCCACTGCATGTAATCATTTCAGAAACATTAGTGCTGTGACAACTATGAAGAAGAAAATAATAAAGCAGAGTTAATGAGCATACCTAACTAATTTAATTATTAATAATGTGCATCACGTCCCATCAGAAAGACACCACCAGCACTGAAATGTCACCAAAAACATTTAAATTGTGATCATTTTGATGTCACGGAAGTCAAAAAAGTGAATACTCTGTTTTTATTACCAAGAAATGAACCCACTTTGGAAATAAACCAATTTTGTTTGTAAATCTATTATGATCAGTGAGAGTAAAACTGATATGATGAATCAATAAAAACACTTTACTGTGTTGAGTAAATCTGCCTCAAAGTCTGTCACGGAACTCTATTTTTAAGTTTATTTTTCATGACATGCAAGTAAGACATCACCTTGTATCAACATTAATATTTATGATCAGCCTTTCTTCTCAAACATTTTCATTTTCTGATATATTTCTAATACAGTTGAGCAGGAATGCCACTCACATCAACAGAAAGGCAAAACATTCACTATCAAGGGCCACAAATCAAGTGAAGAGAACATAACCAAAAAGCCCAGGAAAACACAGGGCTGTGCTTTGAGTGGTGGCCAGAGAGTTTGGAATAAAATCATCAGGACAGATTTTGAGAGGGGCGCTGGTGAGCAATAACATGTAGAGACGTGTTTTGGCAGAGCTCCTGACCAGGGCAAACTTTTTAATAAATATTTAAATTTTTTCAGTCAATCCCAAAGAAAGCTGATCAACTCAGAAGATATGGATCCATCAAATCTTTTGGTTTTCAAATTTGCATGCCTTTCACGACAGATCAGAAGCTACTATGAGCAAAAGTAAACCCGGTAAAGAGCAGGCTGCTAAAGCTGCGGGGTCTGCTAGAGCCTCGAGCGATGAGGCTGTGGACTTATCTGAAGTGATGGCAGCTATCGCAAGAAGTGAGAGCAAGATACTGTCTCGTATAGACTCATGCACACATGATTTGAAATGACAAAATCAATTCTATACAGGACGATAAGGTGGAACAAGAAACTCAGGTGAAGGATCTGGAAGATGGACTGAACATGTACTCAGATAAGACAACAAATCTGGAGGGAGACGTGGCCGGCTAAAGTCGGAGGTTGCTACGCTACGGCTAAAGCTGGATGACTTGGAAGGCCGGCAGCGCCGATGTAATGCTCGCATTATCAGGATAAAGGAGGGAATTGAGAACAACGGAGGCCAGCGGCCTACAGAGGCTATGGCTAAGATACTGTAGGAGCTGCTGGGCCTCGACTTTGCTCCGACTTTAGACTGGGCCTACAGCGGCCTGCGGCCACCACCCAGCAAAGGAGAGCCCTGGAGAGTTATGGTAGTGAAATTCTACTATTTTCAGGAGAGAGAGATGGTGTTTCGCAAAGCTGCCCGCGCAACCTCACTGACCCTCCACAGCAAGAAAGTGAGCATCTTTCGTGATTACACCGCCACGGTGGCTAAGAGGACAGCGGCGTTTACGGAGGCTAAGCAGCTCCTGTTGAACTGCCAGGGGATTAAATTTGGGATCATCTTCCCTGCGGTTCTCCGCATCACCCTGTCGACAGGCCAAGAAAAACGATTCAAGGAATCATCTGTAGCAATTGACTTTATCCGGAAGAAGAAGACTTTATCCATGTCCTAAAGCCTTAGTACATGGACCTTTTCTGAGATACAGACGGCAAACAGGAGTTAGCAGCTAACTGCTAATGGCTAATGTCATTAGTTTAAGACATTGAGAGTGAAAGTTTCCACTCAGTTCATGTGACTCCTCATGGCACTTTCTTTTTCTTTAATGCAGGACTAGTAATGTTGCCTTTATTGGCTATTTATTTTTGATTGCTTGTCTGAGGGCGGATGGATATGTTTGTGCGCGCGGCCCGGGAACCCCCCCCCCCCCCCCCCCCCCCCCGTTGGCTGATGGTGAGGCAGCCGCTGGGGGTGGGCCTCATACACTGTGGGCACATTACTTGCAGGATGTGACATTGCCCCACGGGTGTCAATGAAAACAGATTTAAAACTAACAAATAATAATACTGAGGAAATAAATATATTAAATCATTAGTTAATTAATTAATCAATTTGGATTTAAGAAATAATAATGAGGATATAAATATATTATATCATTAGTTAATTCCCATCCCATCGTCACGTCTTCCGAAGAGGAGGCAGAGACTGGGGACCCAGAGGCGGACTCATCCATTACCCAGGCAGAAGTCACCGAGGTGGTTGGAAAGCTCCTCGGTGGCAAGGCTCCTGGGGTGGATGAAATCCGTCCTGAGTACCTTAAGTCTCTGGATGTTGTGGGACTGTCTTGGCTGACACGCCTCTGCAACATCGCGTGGCGATCGGGGACAGTGCCTCTGGATTGGCAGACTGGGGTGGTGGTCCCTCTGTTTAAGAAGGGGGACCGGAGGGTGTGTTCCAACTATAGGGGGATCACACTCCTCAGCCTCCCCGGTAAGGTCTATTCCAGAGTACTGAAGAGGAGAATTCGACCGATGGTCGAACCTCGGATTCAGGAGGAGCAGTGTGGTTTTCGTCCTGGTCGCAGCACACTGGACCAGCTCTACATGCTCCATCGGGTGCTCGAGGGTTCATGGGAGTTCGCCCAACCAGTCCACATGTGTTTTGTGGATCTGGAGAAGGCATTCGACCGTGTCCCTCGGGGCACCCTGTGGGGAGTGCTCCGGGAGTACGGGGTCCGGGGTCCTTTGCTAAGGGCTATCCGGTCCCTGTACGACTGCAGAAGGAGCTTGGTTCGCATTGCCGGTAGTAAGTCAAACCTGTTTCCAGTGCACGTTGGTCTCCGCCAGGGCTGCCCTTTGTCACCGGTTCTGTTCATTATTTTTATGGACAGAATTTCTAGGCACAGCCAGGGTGTAGAGGGAGTCTGGTTTGGGAACCACAGAATCTCGTCTCTGCTGTTTGCGGACGATGTGGTTCTGTTGGCTTCGTCAAATCAGGACCTTCAGCGTGCACTGGGACGGTTTGCAGCCGAGTGTGAGGCGTCCGGGATGAAAATCAGCACCTCCAAATCCGAGGCCATGGTTCTCGACCAGAAAAAGGTGCTTTGCCCTCTTCAGGTCAGTGGAGTGTCCTTGCCTCAAGTGGAGGAGTTTAAGTATCTCGGGGTCTTAATCACGAGTGAGGGATGGATGGAGCGTGAGATCGATAGACGGATTGGTGCAGCGTCTGCAGTGATGCGGTCGCTGTATCGGACCATCGTGGTGAAGAGAGAGCTGAGTAGGGGGGCAAAGCTCTCGATTTACCGATTGATCTACGTTCCGATCCTCACCTATGGTCATGAGATTTGGCTCATGACCGAAAGAACGAGAACGAGAGCGCTCCCTTAGAGATAGGGTGAGGAGCTCGGTCACTCGGGAGGAGCTCGGAGTCAAGCTGCTGCTCCTCCACGTCGAAAGGAGTCAGTTGAGGTGGCTTGGGCATCTTTTCTGGATGCCCCCTGGACGCCTCGCTGGAGAGGTGTTCCGGGCACGTCCCATTGGGAGGAGGCCCCGGGGAAGACCCAGGACATGCTGGAAGGATTACGTCTCTCGGCTGGCTTGGGAACGCCTTGGGGTTCCCCCGGAGGAGCTGGGGGAGGTGTGTGTGGATCGGGAGGTCTGGGCGGCTTTGCTTGAGCTGCTGCCCCCGCGTCCCGTCTCCGGATAAAGCGGAAGAAAATGGATGGATGGATGGCATTAGTTAATTAATTAATCAATTATATTAATATATTATTATTATTATTATGATTATTATTATATAAAAATGATAAGGAAATAAGTCTAATGCAAAAAAAAAAAAATGCTCATGCCAATGAGCCAATGCTCATTTACAGTGAGGAAAATAAGTATTTGAACACCCTGTGATTTTGCAAGTTCTCCCACTTAGAAATCATGGAGGGGTCTGAAATGTTCATCTTAGGTGCATGTCCAATGTGAGAGACATAATCTAAAAAAAAAATCCGGAAATCACAATGAATGATTTTTTAATAATTTATTTGTATGTTGCTGCTGCAAATAAGTATTAGAACACCTGTAAAACTCAATGTTAATATTTGGTACAGTAGCTTTTGTTTGCAATTACAGAGGTCAGATGTTTCCTGTAGTTCTTGACCAGGTTTTCACACACTGCAGCGGGGATTTTGGTCCACTCCTCCATACCGATCTTCTCCAAATCTTTCAGGTTTGGAGTTTCAGCTCCCTCCAAAGATTTTCTATTGAGTTCAGGTCTGGAGACTGGCCAGGCCTCTCCAGGACCTTGAAATGCTTCTTACGGAGCCCCTCCTTAGCTACCCTGGCTGTGTGTTTGGGGTCATTGTCATGCTGGAAGACCCAGTCATGACCCATCTTCAATGCTCTTCTGAGGGAAGGAGGTTGTTTGCCAAAATCTCGCAATACATGACCCCATCCATCCTCCCTTCAATACGGTGCAGTCATCCTGTCCCCTTTGCAGAAGAGCACCCCCAGAGTATGATGTTTCCACCCCCATGCTTCACGGTTGGGATGGTTTACTTGGGGTTGTTCTCATCCTCTAAACATGGAGTGGAGTTGATTCCAAAAAGCTCTATTCTGGTCTCATCTGACCACATGACTTTCTCCCATGCCTCCTCTGGATCATCCAGATGGTCACTAGTGAACTTCAAATGGGCCTGGACATGTGCTGGCTTGAACAGGGGGACCTTGCTGCACTGCAGGATTTTAAACCATGACAGCATCATGTGTTACTAATGTAATCTTTGAGACTGTGGTCCCAGCTCTTTTCAGGTCATTGACCAGGTCCTCCTGTGTAGTTCTGAGCTTTCTCAGAATCATCCTTACCTCACAAAGTGAGATCTTCCATGGGATCCCAGACTGAGGGAGATTGACAGTTATCTTGTGGTTCTTCCACTTTCTAATAAATAATCATAACAGTTGTTGTCTTCTACCAATTTGTTTGCCTGTTGTCCTGTAGTCCATCCCAGCCTTGTGCAGGTCTACAGTTTTGTCCCTGGTGTCCTTAGACAGCTCTTTGTTCTTGGCTATGGTGGACAGGTTGGAGTGTGATTGACTGAGTGTGAACGGGTGTCTTTTATACAGGTAACAAGTTCAAACAGGTGCAATTAATACAGGTACAGAGTGCAGAATAAGAGGGCTTCTTAAAGAAAAATTAACAGGTCTGTGTGAGCCAGAATTCTTGCTGGTTGGTAGGGGTTAAAAATACTTTTTTGCAGCAGTAACATACAAATAATTTATTAAAAAATCATACATTGTGATTTCCAGATTTTGTTTTTTTTTTAGATTATGTCTCTCACAGTGGACGTGCACCAAAGATGAAAATTTCAGACCCCTCCATGATTTCTAAGTGGGAGAACTTGCAAAATCGCAGGGTGTTCAAATACTTATTCCCCTCCCTGAGCCTGGTTCTGCTGGAGGTTTCTTCCTGTTAAAAGGGAGTTTTTCCTTCCCACTGTAGCCAAGTGCTTGCTCACAGGGGGTCGTTTTGACCGTTGGGGTTTTACATAATTATTGTATGGCCTTGCCTTACAATATAAAGCGCCTTGGGGCAACTGTTTGTTGTGATTTGGCGCTATATAAAAAAATAATTGATTGATTGATATGTACCTATTTCCAATTTTATTTAAAAGTTCTTAGTTCCCAAATAAATTACAAAAACAAAAACATTTTTCTGGAAGAGAGAGAGAGAGAGAAAAAACTCTAAGGCCATGTGGGGTCACTGCGAAGGAACTATTTTGCAGTCCAGAAGAGTAGGAAGCAGATGTTAAGAGGGAGGGGAAAAAACACAAAACTAAATTTTTTGAGTTGTTGGTGAAGCAACCTAGATGAGAAAACTGTTTGCCTGGTTGGGGCTTATTGGGTTTATGTATGGTTATTGGCTTTGTTATACTAGTGATAATGAGTGCGATCTCTAGAGAATTAGTAGATCAGCATGGGTTTTTGAGGCTTTTATTTTTTTCTTTTTCTTTTTGTGGGTCACCGACGGGCAATTTGTTTTGTGCACACTTATTCTGTTTTATGATAAAAGATGTCTGATACACAGAATGTGGGCAACACTCATTTTCTGAGTTGGAATATAAATGGGATGCATAACCCAGTGAAACGCAGCAGAGTTTTTGCACATTTAAAATCTTTGAACTCTTACATTATATTTCTACAGGAAACACATCTCCGAACAACGGAGCATGCAAAGCTAAAGAAGGCCTGGATAGGACAACATTCTGTTCAAAGAGCAAATACAGAACCAGAGGCACGGCCATCTTAGTAAGGAAAGGTATCCCTTTCATCCCACTATCGACCATCTCTGACTCGAGGGGAAGTTATGTGACAGTGACAGGGGATCTGTACAACACTCGATTAGTACTAGCAAATGTATATGGTCCAAACTGGGATGATCTGTTATGAGTCGGACGCAGCCCGGAGAACCGACCAGCGTTTGAAGGACCCAGTATGAAATAAGCAGAGCACGGTACAAAGGATAACAGAGTTTAATAAACATAACAGTGATGTGAAAAATATAAAAGTGCGCGGTCTGGCGTGGTGGATTGCGGTGCGCTCCCAGCAGCGCTAACGGTCCGGAGCCAGAACCAGTTCGGACCCAAGGACCCCGCCGACACCCCCCAGGTGGCCGCGACAAACCAAGTCTGTGAAAGAAGAAATCATTATGTGAGTCCACACTCAACACACAGAGAGACCACTCAAAGGTGTACAAACAGCAAACACTTCCTGGCTTAATTGCAAATCAGCTTCCCACCCTGCAGGCATAGAACACCCTGTTCACAAAACTCCACTGCAGTGGAAGCTGATTTAAATGACCAACATACAGCTCAATATAATAAGGTGTGAGGGACACCACATTTACTGACTGTATAAATGTTAGTCACAAAATCTAACGTACCTCAGGAAGTGTGCTGACGAGCGTGAGACCTCACCCCCTCCTCTTTCACAGACCATGCATCAAACCTGGACGTTCTCTGCATCCACTGATGATGAGATAGCTCTTGAGACGACGATCTCACCCGTCTGGTCACAAGGTCGAGTCTCTGGCAAATACACACTGTGTACTCCAGTCTTAAATGCCACCATGTTCCAATCCATGTAGATGCACCACAGCTGTGAGTCCTGACGAGCCGCAGGTGATCAGCCTCAGGTGATCAGGGTGAGGTCCTGATAAACTCAGCTACACAGCCACTCAGTCCCAAATGCGCACCACCTGGAAGGAAAAACAAAAGACAGGACATAAAACAGAAACAAAAGGCAGCCAGGCCCCCCCAGCCACACAACATGATCCTCTTTTCTTTTTCCAATTTTATAGCAGCCCTCCCAGATTTAAATGATCACCAGTTAATATTGGGGGGGGGGGGGGGTTAATTGTGTGTCAGACCCTTATCTGGACAAGTCAAACCCAAGGCCCAATAGTAAGATTTCAAAGGCAGGCGCCGTTATTAAGACTTTTGCTGAATCCTTTGCACTTTTTGATCCCTGGAGAAAAGAAAATCTAACGATGAAGCAATACTCATTTTTTTCCCAGTACATCATTCATACGCAAGGATAGACTTTTTTCTTCTCGACAGTAGGATCCTTCATACAGTCAGGGAATGCCAAAATAAAAGCATTGTCATATCTGATCATGGCCCGGTACAGCAAGACATAAGCTTTCACGCATGCCCTAGACCCGGACTCACCTGGCGGTTTGACCCCTTGTTGCTAACCAAAGACTTGTTTAAAAAATTCCTTTCACAACAAATAGATATGTTCCTGGTGCAGATGCCATGTTATGTTCTAATTTGTATATAATACTTAATTTGCTATTTTATTATTAATTAACTGATCAAGTATGATCAAAAGAGGGGAATGTGGAAACTAAAATGATAAATATTGCTTTTCTATAAAAGTAAATGTTCCTTTTTTATTAAATGTTTGACCAAATGTTTATAGTTCTGTTTGTCTGACCGACTGTAACCCTTCTGTTACCTAAGCCCCTTTCACACCGGGGCTGCTCCCAGGAATTTCTGCGTCAGGTGCGCGCAAGCAGGGGGCAGAGAGGAGGTGAGAACACAGCCTGCAGGTTCTCTGCACAGAGAAGTCAGAGTGCACAGTTTGGCTGCAGACAGACTGTGCACTCTGACTTCTCTTCTACTTGTTGTTGTGCTGAGCTGCAGGGCTGCGCTCTGAGTTCTGTTATAGTTTATCTTTCCTCCTTTGACTGCAAGATGCGCGCGTGGAGATGTCAGGAGTTCTACTTGATGTTGACATGTCCTGTCTCTGGCAATCAGTCTGTGAGCAGGACTTATGTCCTTTTTTTTAACTGTGATGAGAGAGTTGAGGAGAGAAAGGAACTAACTGCCTGCAGACAATTTTTTATTCTTTTAATTTGTTCACATGCGCGAGCGTGAACGAACCGTCCCGTCCATGAGTGGACTAGAGATGTCCAGACTTTTTACTGGATGTCTCTGGCAATCAGTCTGTGAGCAGGACTTTTATAGATTTTATTTAAACACATTTGTGAGAGAAGCTGCAGCTGTTTCACTGTCTCTTTTCACCAGACAGCTCCACACAGAGAGGAGCAGCAGCTGCAATCAGCATTGTTTTTTTCCTGTGGTCTTTTTTTTTAGTTTTTACTGCATTGAGTACACAGTATAAAAACAATCCTGCGTGATTTATACTTCGGGAACAATGAACCGCCCACTTCACAAGGAGTTTTTTCTCAATATGCAGCAGTATGTTGAGGGCTACGTGCATAGCATGGAAGAAATTAAACATGTTTAATTTTCTTTGGTGTACAGCACAGCCTGGAGCCTTCACATGAGTACATGCAGCGCCGTGCTACTGTCCGCTATTGTGAGCCCGCCCATGCTGCAACACGGTACTGTACGCCATTTCACATCTTCCTCTGGGCTCTATTGTTCTTCTGGAGCTATAAATGCTGCAAGATCATTGCTTCACTTTATCATACTGGACTCATTATATGAGGACTGTTCACAGTGTTGTCGTTTCATAAAAGCGCTCTCTCTCTGTGTCACAGAGAGAGAGAGAGCACTTTTACTCCTTAAAATAAAAGCGCTCTCTCTCATTCTCTCTATCACATTCCTTAAAATAAAAGCGCTCTCTCTCCTCTATCAGACTCCTTAAAATTAAAGTGCTCTCTCTTGCGCGCTCTTCCTCCCTCACTCACTCTCTCTCTCTCTCTCTCTCTCTCTCTCTCTCTCTTTGTGTGTCTAATCAGAGCTGCGACTCTTTAAAATAAACACGCACTCGCTGCATGTCGGTGCGCCCATCAAATACCCTGATCAATCAGTCTGATCAAAGCTGAAAAGAGCTGTGACTCTTTAAAATAAACACGCACTCGCTGCATGTCGGTGCGCCCATCAAACGCCCTGATCGATCAGTCTGATCAAAGCTGAAAAGAGATGTGACTCTTTAAAATAAACGCGCACTCGCTGCATGTCGGTGCGATCATCAAACGCCCTGATCGATCAGTCTGATCAAAGCTGAAAAGAGCTGTGACTCTTTAAAATAAACATGCACTCGCTGCATAAAAAAAAAAAAATATTAAATGACTCTGTTTTTGAGCCGCAGCACACCATGCAGTAGAGAACAGAGCGCATTTCTACAGAGGCAGAAAATAGCACTGAACTGGTTTAATAGCGGCATGGTACACGCGACTGGGTGCACACATTAAAATGCGAACACACACAGCTGCAAGTATGAACGAACACTGAAAAAGGCTGAGTACGCGTGTATTTCAGGCGTATTTAAATGAAACACAACGCTGTAATGAGCAGCTCTACGAATACACCACTGTGACAGGGGCTTTAGGCTGCCTCCTCACACAAATGGCTCCATGTCACCCTGCTAAAAACCTGATCAGTCACAATACAAGAAGAAGCACTGTAGACAGTCTCACAGTGGGACGTGGCTCCGAGACCCCCAAGTACTTGCAACTGAAAAGGACCCTTTGATCATCACAACCATGTCACTCTCATAGATAGAACAACCACTATTTCCTTTTCCTCTGTGTTTATGTGTGAAGAGATGTATTTTCTTAACACTGTATGCATAATTTCTTCCTGCCCTGATGTGGATAAAAGCTGTGCTCAGAAAGCTACACTTTACACTGTTCCAATTAGAGCACACTCTCTGGTTGGAATAGCGTCCAAAGCTTTGTATTAAAGTGGATATGACACTTAAAGACAACACAGTCTTATTACATGTAACAACCTAAGCGTTTTGGGAAAATGGACGCAGTTCTCCCGTTATATACAACATTTGAACGTCCCTCCACTGAAAAATGTGCACGCCCTGTGACCAGCTTCCCGCTGAGCACCAAACCTGAAATACGTCACTGCGTGTAGACCGTATCGGCTTAGGTGCCTGGCGGCCATTGTTTACACTTTTGTTAGCGGCCGAAACTTCGATTAAACACAGCTCTCCGGGACTTGTTTGTCGATATGCCTGACCAGTGTGTCACAGCATATTGCACAAACACAAGGGCAAAAGGTTTTAGCATTTTCAAGTCCAGTCAGATTGATCGAAAGCCGCAGTGTTGTGTGATGCACGAAATGTAAGGCTGCCGCTCGCTCCGCTCGCACACCCGCATTTGATCCCGACAGCAGACACTTTCCTCTACAGTCTCCATGTTGTCACTGCTCACAGGAACACCTAAAATGTCAACCCCAAATAATATGTTCACAATAATCTTGAAATGGTCAAGGAACTTGTAAAAAATATCAGTGCAATACGCAGTAAACATGGCGGCGGCATGTTCACTGTTGGTTTTGGCGATCTTTTTCGAAACTTTCGCCATTTATTTCCTATTCTTTTGTGAAAATAACGTAACTAAACATGGATGAATGCAATGACAGGCACTCGAAAACGGCAAAAACCCGAAGGTAATGACGGTGGTCCGCAAGTAGTAGCTACACTATTGCGGCTCCGGAAAAATAACAAAGGCAGTAAACAGATGCTAGAATCGAAAATGCTATAATTATAGCGTTATAAACAGCAGCAACAAAAATCAAAGCCTTCCTTACCATCAAAATCCATCGGAATTGGCACGTCTCTTGCCTCTGCTTCGGCTCCGCCATAAGCACCATCGGCATTATTTTCGCTGCCGGAATGCTGCTGGTTTGAATGTTCATCTGAAAGATACGGCTCCAATCTGGAGGGTTTAATCACTGCTGCGACATCCTCAGGATCCGAGTCAGTCTCGATTTCCTCACAGAAATAATCCAGACTTGAAGAGTCAGAAAAGTTCTCGATCTCGTCACTGTCCATGCTGAGGTCTATCTGTTCCTGTTGTCAATCTAACAGACAAAGACAGGACTCTACACGCTGTGACGTCACGGCATCACGTGACCGCTGATGCAACACTGCCAGCACGCTTTCCAAGAAACATACTTTTGAGAAGCTGTACAAATTTTATTTCTCAGTAATAATGATTAAAACCACTTTCAACTTACTATACTGTATGTATATTTTGATATTTATATCAGTTTTACCTAATTTTTTAGGTGTCATATGCACTTTAAATCCTGTTATTTGACAAACAGTCAATGTCCTAACTCTTTTTTCTTCCACAGACAAGCCTGAAAATCCTTCAGCCTTAACACTGGACATTAATATCACTCCGGAGGTGCCACCGTCAGGGAGCTTAGAGGCCAGATTGTCTCATACTCAACATACCAGAGGAAGAAACTTAAACAACAATTAACAGACCTGTCACATAGTATAGCTGAAACCGATAATTTATCCGCCAACTCTCCAACACCGAAGCTCTATAAGAAAAAATTATTGTTAAAAACAGAATTTGATAACCCATCTAATTAAGCAAACTGAACAGATATTTTTAAAATCAAAACAAACATTTTATGAACATGGAGAGAAAGCTGGAAAACTATTAGCCCACCATATCAGACAATCCAAAGCCGCAAATACTATCCCAAAATAAACATGTCAGCAGGGGTAAAATCCACCAACCCTGATGACATTAATAGTCAGTTCAAACAATTCTATTCCAATCTTTATAGCTCAGAATCAAACAGAGATCCATCTCAAATCAGCAGCTTTCTGGACAGCTTGGCTGTTCCAGAAATAACACCAGAGGATCAAGTGCATATGGACAGAGAAATATCAACAGCAGAGGTGATACAAGCGATAAAATCTATGCAGCGTAACAAAGCACCCGGCCAGGATGGTTTCCCTATTGAAGTATATAAATCGGTGACAGCTGTCATAGTTGATGAGTGACAGCTGTCACCTCGGCTGTTCCTGTGAGGCTCTCGTACCTGAAGCCCGCACTTCAGGCAGGGCGCCCTCTGGTGGTGGGCCAGCAGTACCTCCTCTTCTGGCGGCCCACACAACAGGACCCCCCTCTCAATGGGTGCCTCCTGGCGCCCGACCAGGCTTGTCCGGGTGGCGACGGTAGAAATCGGCCAGGAGGGCCGGGTCCAGGATGAAGCTCCTCTTCACCCAGGAGGGTTCTTCGGGTCCATACCCCTCCCAGTCCACCAAATATTGGAAACCCCGGCCCATTCGACGGATGTCCAGGAGCCGGCGCACTGTCCAAGCTGGCTCCCGTCGATGATACGGGCAGGAGGCGGCGCCGGACCGGGTGTACAGAGGGGTGAGGTGTGATGTGGTTTCAATCTTGAAACGTGGAATACTGGATGGATCCGCAGTAAGACCGGGAGTTGGAGCCTCACTGCGGCGGGACTGAGGACCTTGAGGATCTCTCTCTCTCCCTCAACAAGGCCGAACGGGCAGTGCGCCATGCCCGACGGCATCTCCGCAGGTGGGCCTGGACCGAGGGTACACCGACCTCTCCCTCCACCACAGGAAACAAAGGAGGCTGGTACCCCAGACACACCTCGAACGGGGAGAGGCCGGTGGCAGAGGACACTTGGCTGTTATGCGCATACTCGATCCAGGCCAGGTGTTCACTCCAAGCCGTCGGGTGTGCGGATGTGGTACATCGCAGGGCCTGCTCCAGCTCTTGGTTAGCCCGTTCAGCCTGTCCATTGGTCTGAGGGTGATACCCAGACGAGAGGCTCACGGTGGCCCCCAGCTCCCGGCAGAAACTTCTCCACACCTGCGAGGAAACTGGGGACCACGATCTGAGATGATGTCTGTTGGTATCCCATGCAGACGTACGACATGGTGGACCAGGAAATCCGTTGTCTCCTGGGCCGATGGGAGATTCGGGAGGGCCACGAAGTGGGCCGCCTTGGAGAACCGGTCCACTATTGTGAGGATGGTGGTGTGCCCCCGGGACGGCGGGAGGCCCGTGACGAAATCCAGACCAATGTGGGACCAGGGGCGATGAGGCACAGGAAGCGGCTGGAGGAGTCCCTGTGCCTTTTGGTGGTCCGCCTTACCCCTGGCGCAGGTGGTGCAGGCCTGGATGTAAGCCCGGACGTCAGCCTCCAGGGACGCCCACCAGAAGCGCTGCCGGACCACTGCCACGGTCCTACGCACCCCTGGGTGACAGGAGAGCTTGGACCCGTGACAGAAGTCCAGGACGGCAGCCCTGGCTTCTGGTGGGACGTATAGTCTGTTCTTTGGCCCTGTTCCAGGATCCGGGCTCCGTGCCAAGGCCTCCCGGACGGTCTTCTCCACGTCCCAGGTATGGGTGGCCACGATAGTGGACTCCGGTACGATGGGTTCCGGTGGATCCGACAGCTCGGTTTTGACTTCATGTTCATGCACCCGGGACAAGGCATCCGACCTCTGGTTCTTGGTCCCGGGGCGGTTAGGTGATTCGGAAGTCAAAACGGCCGAAGAACAGTGACCAGCGGGCTTGCCTGGGGTTCAGCTGCCTGGCGGTCCTGATATACTCCAGGTTCCGGTGGTCAGTAAAAACCATGAAAGGCACAGATGCTCCCTCCAACAGGTGTCTCCACTCCTCAAGAGCCTCTTTCACCGCTAGGAGTTCTCGATTGCCCACGTCATAGTTCCGTTCTGCTGGGGTCAACCTGCGGGAGAAATAGGCACACGGGTGAAGAACCTTATCGGTCTCTCCGCTCTGGGATAGCACGGCTCCTATCCCTGAGTCAGAGGCGTCCACTTCAACCACAAACTGGCAACTGGGATCGGGCTGCATCAAGACGGGTGCAGTTGAGAAGCGCTGTTTCAACTCCCTGAACGCGGCTTCGCACCGATCCGACCAGGTGAAGGGGACTTTTGGAGAGGTCAGGGCTGTCAGGGGACTAACTACCTGACTATACCCCTTAATGAACCTCCTGTAAAAATTGGCGAAGCCGAGGAACTGTTGCAGCTTCCTACGGCTCGTAGGTTGGGGCCAGTCTCTCACCGCCGCGACCTTGGCCGGATCCGGGGCGACGGAGTTGGAGGAGATGATAAACCCCAGGAAGGACAAAGAGGTGCGATGAAACTCACACTTCTCACCCTTCACAAACAGCCGGTTCTCCAGCAACCGCTGCAGGACCTGACATACATGCTGGACATGGGTCTCAGGATCCGGAGAAAAGATGAGTATATCGTCCAGATATACGAAGACGAATCGGTGCAGGAAGTCCCGCAAGACATCGTTAACCAAGACTTGGAACATCGCGGGGGCGTTGGTGAGGCCGAACGGCATGACCAGGTACTCAAAGTGACCTAACGGGGTGTTAAATGCCGTCTTCCATTCGTCTCCCTTCCGGATCCGAACCAGGTGATACGCATTCCTAAGATCCAGCTTAGTAAAGATTTTGGCTCCATGCAGGGGGGTGAACACGGAATCTAACAACGGCAATGGGTATCGGTTGCGAACCGTAATCACATTCAGCCCCCTGTAATCAATGCATGGACAGAGTCCGCCATCCTTCTTGCCCACAAAAAAGAAACCTGCACCCATCGGGGAGGTGGAGTTCCGGATCAGCCCGGCAGCTAATGAGTCCCGGATGTAGGTCTCCATTGATTCGCGCTCAGGTCGTGAGAGGTTGTACAGCCTGCTGGACGGGAACTCAACGCCTGGAATCAGATCAATGGCACAATCGTACGGACGGTGCGGGGGAAGGGCGAGTGCCAGATCCTTGCTGAAGACATCAGCAAGATCGTGGTACTCAACCGGCACCGCCGTCAGATTGGGATGGACTTTGACCTCCTTCTTAGCATGTAAACCGGGAGGAACCGAGGATCCTAAACACGCCCGATGGCAGGTTTCGCTCCACTGAACCACCACCCCAGATGGCCAATCAATCCGGGGATTGTGTTTCAACATCCACGCGAAGCCCAAAATCACGCAGGAGGTAGAAGGAGTCACAAAAAACTCGATCTCCTCCCGATGATTCCCAGACACCACCAGAGTTACAGGTTGTGTCTTGTGCATGATTAAAGGGAGAAGGGTGCCATCTAGTGCCCACACCTGCAATGGCGAAGGAAGCGCCACCAGAGGGAGCCCTACCTCCCTTGCCCATCTGCTGTCTAGCAGATTCCCTTCGGACCCCGTGTCCACCAGTGCTGGGGCTTGAAGGGTTAAATCCCTGCTCAGGATTGTAACTGGGAGTCGTGTGGCAATATGTGTGTGTCCCACGTGAATGTTATGACCCCCCCTTAGCCCAGTCTCTAAGGGCGGGTGTTGTCGTTTTGGCCGTTTGGGGCAGTTTTTCTGTATGTGCTCTTTTGAGCTGCAGAGAAAACACTCCCCGCAGACCAGCCTCCTCATTCTGTCAGCTGTTCTCATTTTGGCCCTGTGCGTTTCCCTAGCAACGTCAGCAGGGGGAGCTGTTGCCCCACAGAGCGCTGCGGCTGTGGAGCGTGGGGAGGGCGGAACCTTTTTGAACCCGGAAGGGAGAGGGACGGCACGTGCCCGGCCACGTCCTTCGCCTCGCTCCCGACGGCGTTCCTCCAACCGATTGTCTAACCGTATAACGAGATCGATAAGCCCATCTAAATCCCGCGGTTCTTCCTTAGCTACCAGGTGCTCCTTCAGGACCGACGACAGTCTGTTTATGAAGGCGGCGCGGAGCGCAACGTTATTCCAGCCGGACCTCGCAGCCGCGATGCGGAAGTCGACTGCATATTCGGCTGCGCGCCGGCGCCCCTGTCGCATTGACAGCAGCACTGTTGAAGCGGTCTCTCCTCTGTTAGGGTGATCAAACACTGTTCTGAACTCCCTCACAAACCCAGTATAAGAGGTAAGGAGCTGTGAGTTTTGCTCCCAAAGCGCTGTAGCCCAAGCGCGTGCCTCACCACGAAGCAAGTTAATAACATAAGCCACCTTGCTGGCGTCAGACGCGTACATCACGGGTCGTTGTGCAAAGATGAGCGAACACTGCATCAGAAAGTCTGCGCACGTCTCCACACAACCTCCGTACGGCTCTGGGGGGCTTATGTATGCTTCAGGGGATGGTGGGAGGGGTTGTTGAACGACCACTGGAACATTCATATCTTGCATAGGGTCGGCAGGAGGAGGAGCTGCAGCAGCGCCCTGAGCGCTCGCTGCCACCTGTGCGGAGAGAGCCTCCACCCTGCGGTTCAGGAGGATGTTTTGCTCGGTCATCTGATCCAACCGAGCCGTAAAGGCGGTGAGGATGCGCTGCAACTCACCAATCACGCCTCAATCGCTGGGTGACGCCCCTCGGAGTCCATGACGCTGGCCGAGATATCCTGTTGTGAAAGTGTAGTGACACGGACCCACAACAGGGGGCGTAAATGAACGGACAATAGAAGGAGTTAAATTTGAACACTTTACTGTTGTGAATGCCACAACCAAACACAGCAGATTATAGAATAAATACAAAGTAAATGGATAAAGGTGTCGTGTGGGCAGGCTCGACGATAGGAGACGTCCGTCTAGAGAAGAACCGGAACCACACGATTTCCTCTGCCACCGAACCCGAAGGATACTGGAGCCGCCAGGTCCCGAGTCTCTCAGGTGGCCACCGTCTCCGCGTGTCGGATCTGGTACTGCTGGCGAAGAGCAAAGACAGTCAAGTGTGGGTGTGTGTACACCCAGTAACAACAACGGTGGGAATTCCACCTCCACCTCAAATCACACACTCGTGCAGCTCCTGTTTAACCACTTATGTGGTTGGGGTGTGAGGCGAAGCCGTCGCTAATCACACCAAACGCCAATCCAGCAGATAAGGAAACACCACAGGAAAACGGCTGCAAAAAGAGCTCAGATTATTTGTCAGAGTTGACGATAGCTGAGAAGTTACCTCCGTAGAAGAACGATATCTCGGCGACGTGGTGGAGGTGTCATCCTGCTTTTATCCGGGGTGAGTGCAGATGATCGGTGACAGCTGTCATAGTTGATGAGTGACAGCTGTCACCTCGGCTGTTCCTGTGAGGCGGCAGCGCCCTCTCGTGCCTGAAGCCCGCACTTCAGGCAGGGCGCCCTCTGGTGGTGGGCCAGCAGTACCTCCTCTTCTGGCGGCCCACACAACATAATTAACATATTGTATATACCCCACTCAGAACAGTCAGAAGTCGTAATATCATTAGATGCTGAGAAGGCATTCGACCATGTCGAATGGCAATATCTTTTCACTGTCTTGGAAAAGATTGCATTTGGGCCCTCTTTTCTATTGTGGATCAAAATTCTATATAGCTCCCCAATAGCTGCAATACAGACTACAGTTTCTGATTACTTCCAACTTTATAGGGGCTGCAGGCATGGTTGTAGTCTCTCCCCTTATCTCTTTGACCTGGCGATTGAGCCACTCGCAATAGCTCTGAGAGCAGAGGGCAATATTAAAGGAATCACTCGTGGAGGTAAATCCCATAAGGTGTCGCTTTATGCTGATGACCTTTTGCTATATATATATCTCACCCAGCAGAATCTGTACCAAAATTACTATGTATTCTGGATGAATGTGGTCATCTATCAGGTTACAAATTAAATTATTCAAAGAGCTTGCCTTTCCCAGTTAATGATATAAATAACAACTATTCTATTTTCCCATTCAAACTGGAAAAAAAAAATGAGTTTATGTATTTAGGGATCAAAATTACTCCCTCGATAGGGGGTCTGTACAATAATAATTTTAAGACATTACTAGACAGGACGACTCAAGATTTTATGAAGTGGTCAGCACTGCCAATTTCTTTAGTGGGCTGAATCAACATTGTGAAGATGAGAGTGCTACCCCGATTTCTCTATCTCTTTCAGATGATTCCAGTATTTATACCAAAGATAACATTTCAACAGTTAGATAGGTTAATTACATCATTTATTTGGAAGAATTCGATCCCCAGAATGAAGAAAATATATTTCGAGTTGCCTAAAGAGTCAGGTGGTCTTGGACTGCCAAGATTTCCATCCATCCATCCATTTTCTCTTATCCTAGGTCAGGTCGCGGGGGCAGCAGCTCAAGCAAAGCTGCCCAGACCTCCCAATCCACACACACCTCCCCCAGCTCCTCCGGGGGAACCCCGAGGCGTTCCCAAGCCAGCTGAGAGCCGTAGTCCCTCCAGCGTGTCCTGGGTCTTCCCCGGGGCCTCCTCCCGATGGGATGTGCCCGGAACACCTCTCCAGCGAGGCGTCCAGGGGGCATCCGGAAAAGATGCCCGAGCCACCTCAGTTGGCTCCTTTCGACGTGGAGGAGCAGCGGCTCGACTCCGAGCTCCTCCCGAGTGACCTCCCGAGCTGCCAAGCTTTATTTTCTATTATTGGTCTGCAAACATTGTAAAATTTTTACATTGCGTATTTACATACAAAAATAAACATAAAATAAACAGGGCATAGAATGGGCAGAAATGGAATTACTAAGTAACCCACTACCTATACTCACCTCCCCCACTGCCATATAGTCATAAGATAGAAATAAGAAATCCAGTGGTTAAAGACTCACTAAAAATCAGGAGACATTTTGGATTAAAACAGGCCAGTTGTTTTTTTACAGTATCAAATAATCCCTTCTTCCCCCCCGTCTGTGTTAGATAATGCATTTCAACACTGGCATAGAAAGAGATTGACATTTCTCAGTGACTTGTTTACAAATGACACATTCTCCTCATTTGAGACACTCAGGAAAGACCACAATTTATGCAACACTTATTTCTTTAGATATCTCCAAGTATGCAGTTTAACGAAGAAAGTGTTCCCGTTTCCTTACCTGCCACCTAAAAGCCAATTAGACAGCATCTTGGAGCTCGAGCCCTTTGAGAAAAAAACGGGTTTCAGCGATATACATGTTGATAAGGGGTTAAAATCAGATATCCTGGGAGAAAACTAAAAAAGCATGGGAGAGTGATCTGGGGGTGGTGCTTTCAGAGGGGGCGTGGAGGGATGGCCTTTCTCGAGTACACACCTCTTCATTATGTGTACGCCACGGATTAATTCAATTTAAGGTGCTCCATCGTCTCCACTACTGAAAGGACAAACTTGACAGAATTTTTCTCACCACAAACTCTGCCTGCCTGAGATGCGGTAACAGCCCAGATTCAGGGGGACACATGTTTTGGGTCTGCCCTTCTCTAAACACTTACTGGGTCAGTATTTTTGAGGTATTCTCTCATATGTGCAAAAAGTAAATAGTTCCGGATTTCCACACAGCCATTTTTGGCATAGCCCCCCCGAATTGTGAGGTCACAAATTGACAGGCAAATGCTTTGGCATTAATTGCTCGCAGACTGATTCTTTTTAACTGCAAGGCAAAGAAACCCCCATCGTCTCTACAGTGGTTGAGGTGCTTTCCTTTCTGCCTCTGGAAAAGCTCAGATACAAGACAAGCAAAAGAAGCAAGGACTTTTCTGCGACCTGGAGTTCTTTTATGGACTGCATCGAACTTTTCCCCTTACAATAAGTACTCTGTTCATTTAGAGGCAATTCAAGTCAAAGTCAAAGTGTACTTTATTGTCAAAAATCTATGTAACAGGGTTAGCACAGAAGATTGAAATTGCGTTTGACCAGTCTCCAGTGTGCAGTTAAACTAAACATATAGATAAGACATTGACAATAAACACACACACACACACAATGTGCAGTAAAAACTAACATACTGATACATGAATTTACATTTCTCTCTCTGACACATTTCACTCACAACCACACACACATGTGCAGTAAAAAAGACTAACATACAGATATAGACATGTACAATAAATACACACACACACACACACAAAATCACACAGCAGCAGAAGTACCATCAGTGGACATACAGGTTATGTGCAGTAGTGTAGATGCAGTATGTAAGGTGTGAAGAGTAAAGTGCAAGTGACATGGTGAAATGAAGTGTTCGTGGAATGTTCTTCAGTGTCTTTGAAATGTTCATGTAGTTTTCTTCAGTGTGTTGATGAGTCTGATGGCTTGTGGAAAGAAGCTGTTTCCCAGTCTGCTTGTGCGGCACCGCATGCTGCGGTAGCGCTTCCCTGATGGTAGTAGGGAGAACAGTTGGTGTGCTGGGTGAGAGGGGTCTTTGATGATGTTCATTACTCTCTTGGAACAGTGCGAAGTGTACAGGTCCTGAATGGCTGGTAGGGGTGATCTGATGCTCTATTTCTAAGAATTTATGTGAAATAATACTGTTGTAGTGAAAAACAACAACAACAACAAATAAAACAAACACAGCCCGATTGTAAAAAGGCTGGCCAGTTTTGTGCCCCCCCTTTTCCAAAGCCTCGGGGGGGTATTTACATTTTTTTTATTGTTGTTGTTGCTGCTCTTGTTGTTGGCATGTTATGTATGTTCAGTTAAATGTGAAAATAGGAAAATAAAGTGTTTAAAATCATCAGAACAGATCAAGACATGAGACCAAATAACTGAGGAAACTGTGAGGCAGTCCAGGAATTTTACCATCAGGGTGAGTTGTGACAGTACGAAATGAAAGCAGGAAATGTAAGTTTCAGAAGCGCCACATTTATATGTCCATCAAAGAGACTTGTACTGTTTTCAAGGAACAAAATTCAGAAATTAGGTTCAGCAAGTTTGCAGAAACAAGACCCCCAGATGTTCTTCTGAGTTCACAAACCCCAGCAAATGTTTGCACATGCATCTAGAATGAGGTCTTGATTATGGCACTTCATGCTGTACACCAACCTGTACCAGAGATATCTTAATCTGCCCTATTGAGGTTTCAAATCCCACAAAATCTCAGAGAGTTCGCCGCTCTGTGAGATGTCAACAACATTGAGAAATGCATTGAGACAGTCTGATCAGGCTGCACTTTAACCGCTGCACACTGACAACAGAATCATCATCACAAGGTAAAACTCTTTATATATTGTGCCTAAGATTCTCGTGAATATATTATTCGGGTTTATAGACGTTGATATTGTGTTTGTTTTATGTAAACATGCGAGAAGCTCAAGTTGTTTCACCGTTATTTTCAATGGGAATTGTTGTGAGCCGCGATCACTTCCTGTTCATGTTGTTGTGAAGGAAAGTGAAGTTTGCTCTTTAACGTCCTGCTTATTGTCCTTTACAACACTGTTCGTCCTGTTTGTTCCAGAGTAATATATATGAAATGTCTGAAATTCGGTTTGCATTTATGACGTTCCACACAGGTTAAACAGGTTATTTGGAATATTTGTTTTAGCAAGTTTTTAGGGTCTCATGCTGCAGTCTGTTATAAAAGTGACGAAAGGCATGAAAATTAAAATTTTGGTAGTATAATGTTAATTTGCAATTGTCGTTGTGTGGTTTCTCCATGTCGTTTTGAATGCAGCACCTCTCAAGGGATTATGTTTTTACTGTGATTTTACTGTGTATACACACAGCTCTGACCACACGTGTACACAGTGAGTCCTGCATTTGTATTCTGCTATTTTGTGCCCAGGTTCATGACATATGGCATTACAACAAACAGATATATGCCCCCCTGTTGAGACACCGGTGGGCAAGTAGTTACAAGAACAAGACAACGACTTTATTTCTTAAATTCTCATAATCATGACAGAGCCAGCGAAATCAGCAACAAGAGGATGAGAAAAACAGTGTGATAGAGCAAGAGGTCACACACACATCAAGATCAGTCAGACGTTCTTGGAACAACAGAGATGGAACACAAAGGAGCAAAACAGATGCAGACCTGATCCTGCTGCTGGGGAAAGAGTTGGAACCAAGTTCACGTGAAAGCACAACGTCATATTTCCTCACTGATCGTGCACATCATTGCAGAGAGACAGAGAGAGAAAGGGCAAAACAGAAAGAAAAGCAGAGAGACAGAGAAGGAGAAAAACAGAAGCAGAGAAAGATCTCCCACATGGAAACAGGTGAGCAGAGAGAGAGAGAGAGAGGCAGAGAGACACAGCAAGAGATACAGCGAGAGAGACAGAGAGATAGAGAGAGGCAGAGAGGGAGAGAGAGATACAGAGAGAGAGAGAGAGACAGACAGAGAGAGAGAGAGAGAGCGAGAGAGCACCAGAGAGACAGAGAGTATTGAATTTTAAAACACCGCTTTATTCACAACAATTGAGTTACATCACTTCCATCGTGCTTTTTTTTTTTTGACAGGCGTCAGAAATGGAGCACCAAGCTCCCATTTTGCAGAGACAAGAGAACGTCATTTATGCACCATGTGTCTCTGAAGGTGTCCATGTTATCAGTAAGAGCATAAAACTGGAAGTCCACTCTGGTCCGGGCTGCCAAGAGTCCCTTCAGCATAAACGCGGGGTCCACTGACCCCTGAGCTAAAACAGTTGTTCTAAGTCCTCCAAATGGCCAACTTGGTGAGTCCACAAAGCAGGTTAATTAAAACATGCAACCTCCTGGATTGTGCGCGATATTTTGGACAAAAAATAAACAAGTCCATAGTGAACAACCCAAAGCCACAAAACCACCTCCCCAACACCCAAACAGGCCTGACAGCCAGTGACACTGTGCAAAAACATGGTGAACAGTTTCCCTAAGTGGACAAAAAGGACAAATCCCATCAACCCATGGATCCAGGTGTGCCAGATTTGTAGCCAGAAGCTCGTGTACAATCCTCCATTGGAGGTCCCCCGTGCGTTTGTCGACCGGGGGTTTGTACAGGCTTCGCCAGCACCCCACAGGAGACAAGGCGGCACCAAAAAACTCTGACCACATCGACGCCGCCAAACCTGCCAAAGAGCATAAGTGTGACACTTTGACACATGCCAAATAGAGAGCTTTCTTACTGATACTCTCACAGGCGCTCTGATCCAGTGATGGCCTGACCAGAAAAAGTCCACTAGCAACCGCTGCAACTGCTCAATAAGGCCCCGTGGTGGAGGGGGGACAGACAGTCTGTGCCACAGCGCCGAAGCGACCAAGTTATTAGCGACCAGAACCCGCACCCTGTAGGACATCTAGGGCAGCAACCATTGCCATTTGGACAGTCTGGCACAGACCTTCTCCACCAAGCCCTCCCAATTCCTCCAACGATACCCATCCGTCCCCAGAAACACACCCAGAACATTCAAACCCTCCAATGCCCACCGTAGACCATGTGGCAGACAGGGAGCAGTCCCTTCCTGCTACCTCCCCATCAGGACAGCCTCACTCTTCTCCCAGTTCACTCTTGCAGAGGTCCCCATCTCATAGAGCCGTAAATTATCTAATAACCCATCAACATCTGCCCGATTTATGACTAAAACTGTAATGTCACCTGCATAAGCAGAGAGCACCAGGGGAGAAGATAGTTGAAAACCTGGCAAAACAAGGCCAGACAGCCTGGCTCTCAGGTGACATAAGAGTGGCTCAATGGCTAAAGAGTACAGCTGACCTGAGATGGGGCAGCCCTGTCTTATACCCCGTGTTACAGGGACTGGGCAGCTCAACCCTCCCCCAACCTTAACCAAACATGAAGCCCCATTATACAATACCCCAACAAATGAAATAAACCCCTCACCAAAGCCAAACGCCCTCAAAGTGGAAACCAAAAACCTGTGATGAACACAATCAAACACCTTCTCCTGATCAAGTGACACAAATCCGCAAACCAAATCCCCAGTACTGCACAGATCAAACAAATCCCTCATCAAAAAAAGGTTGTCCATAATAGTTCTATTGGGCGTACAACATCAGTCAGACTTTCTTGGAACAACAGAGATGGAACACAAAGGAGCAAAACAGATGCAGACCTGATCCTGCTGCTGGGGGAAGAGTTGGAGCCAATTTCACGTGAAAGCACAATGTCATATTTCCTCACTGATCGTGCACATCATTGCAAGAAAGGGCAAAACAGAAAGAAAAGCAGAGAGACAGAAAGGGAGAAAAACAGAAGCAGAGAAAGATCTCCCACATGGAAACAGGTGAGCAGAGAGAGAGAGAGGCAGAGAGACACAGCGAGAGATGCAGAGAGAGAGAGACAGAGAGAGACAGAGAGGGAGAGAGAGATACACAGAGAGAAAGAGAGAGAATTGAATTTTAAAACACAGCTTTATTCACAACAATTGAGTTACATCACTTCCATCGTGCTTTTTTTTTGACAGGTGTCAGAAATGGAGCACCAAGCTCCCATTTTGCAGAGACGAGAGAACGTCATTTAAAAACCATGTGTCTCTGAAGGTGTCCATGTTATCAGTAAGAGCATAAAACCGGAAGTCCACTCTGATCCGGGCTGCCAAGAGTCCCTTCAGCATAAACTCGGGGTCCACTGACCCCTGAGCTAAAACAGTTTTTCTGAGTCCTCCAAATGGCCAACTTGGCGAGTCCACAAAGCAGGTTAATTAAAACATGCAACCTCCTGGATTGTGCGTGATATTTTGGCCAAAAAATAAACAAGTCCATAGTGAACAACCCAAACCCACGAAACCACCTCCCCAACAACCCAAACAGCCCTGACAGCTGGTGACACTGTGCAAAAACATGGTGAACAGTTTTCCTAAGTGGACAAAAAGGACAAACCCCATCAACCCATGGATCCAGGTGCACCAGATTTGTTGCCAGAAGCTTGTGTATAATCCTCTACTGGAGGTCCCCCGTGCGTTTGTCAACTGGGGGTTTGTACAGGCTTTGCTAGCACCCCACAGGAGACAAGGCGGCACCAAAAAACTCTGACCACATCGACACCGCCAACCCTGCCAAAGAGCATAAGTGTGACACTTTGACACAGGTAAAATAGAGAGCTTTCTTACTTATACTCTCACGGGAGCTCTGATCCAGTGATGGCCTGACCAGAAAAAGTTCACCAGTAACCGCTGCAACTGCTCAATAAGGCCTTGTGGTGGAGAGGGGACAGTCTGTGCCACAGCGCCGAAGCGACCAAGTTATTAGTGACCAGAACCTGCACCCTGTAGGACATCTGGGGCAGCAACCATTGCCATTTGGACAGTCTGGCACAGACCTTCTCCACCAAGCCCTCCCAATTCCTCCAACGATACCCATCCGTCCCCAAAAACACACCCAGAACATTCAAACCCTCCACTGCCCACCGTAGACCATGTGGCAGACAGGGAGCAGTCCCTTCCTGCTACCTCCCCATCAGGAAAGCCTCACTCTTCTCCCAGTTCACTCTTGCAGAGGTCCCCATCTCATAGAGCTGTAAACTATCTAATAACTAAAGAGTACAGCTGACCTGAGATGGGACAGCCCTATCTTATACCCCGTGTTACGGGGACTGGGCAGCTCAACCCTCCCCCAACCTTAGCCAAACATGAAGCCCCATTATACAATACTCCAACAAATGAAATAAACCCCACACCAAAGCCAAACGCCCTCAAAGTTGGAAAACAAAAACTCATGATAAACCCGATCAAACACCTTCTCCTGATCAAGTGACACAAATCCGCAAACCAAATCCCCAGTACTGCACAGATCAAACAAATCCCTCATCAAAAAAAGGTTGTCCATAATAGTTCTATTGGGCATACAATAAGACTGGTCCTTGTGAACAATAAAATCCAGGTCTCCAGTTCTGCAATAGGGTAAGATCCCCTTTCTTACGCAGGAGGGACAGAACAGCATGGTGACAAGAAGTGGGCAAGCAGCCCGCCGCAATGCTCTCCCACAACACCTCCAGAAGATCAGCACCAAGAAAGCCCCAGAAGTGTTCATAAAAACCAACTGGCAGTCTGTCGATCCTCGGAGCTTTCCCAGATGTCATCTGCCGCACCGCCATTGTCAGTTCATCCAGTGTAATGGGGAAGTCCAAGGCCTGTCACTCCGAGGCCACCAGCTGGGGGAGATCTCTCAGAAGGTCAGCCGCACAGGCCCTGTCACAGTCCACAGCACCGTAGAGAGTGGAGTAGAAGTCCCTAGCATGTCTCCGCATCTCTGCCGAATCACTCGTCACCCATCCATCAGGAAGGTAAACACAGGTCATCTCCTTCTTATGAAAGGTCCTCTTCTCCAGATTGAAGAAGAAGGAACTAGGTGCATCCATGTCCTTGATGTTAGCAAAGCGAGCCCTTACCATCACCCCTTTCACCCTCTCCTGCAACAGGGCACCCACCTCCGCCCACTTCCCCTGCAGCAGACCATGCTGGTCAGGAGCCCCAGCTGTATGTAGGTTGGCCTGAATGTCCATAATGTCTTTCTCGAATGCTGCCATGACTACCTTGACCCTAGCTGTACAATAGGAGTGTATTGTTGACACAAAACCCGAACCTGAGTTTTGCCGGCCTCCCACCACTGACTCACTGTCCCAAATGTCTCCTTCCTTTCCCTCCAGAAACTCCAAAAAGATTCAAATAAATCACAAGACGCCCTGTCATGCAAAGGTTTGGTGTTGAACCTCTGAGTGTGTGAGTGGAATATTTCTGTGGTGATGAGATGATGATCTGAAAACCCAACTGGCTGAATGAAACTCCTGCGCAATCTGTTCCTGAATGAATGTAGAGTGGGGGGGGTTGTATTTTACAACAGTTTTGTGATATATGTATTGCCAACCTGTTGGGGGAGCTTCACAGAAAAGAAACTTAGGTAGTTCTCCTTTAAAGCATTAGTTAAAGCATTAGCCTTTTTTAAACTGAAGTATCTGAAATATAGTTATTGTAAATTCCCCTTAGTTGTTGTATCTGTATTAGATTATTTAGGTCAGGCATAGGTCAGGACACCCCCAAAGCACTGTTGGTTTTGATTGTGTTAGCGGAGGACCAGAGTTATTTTTGGCAAAGACATCACTGCATTTAAAGTAGCATGCCTTCGTGAAGACAGTGAGTTACCTATGAGCAGAAGGTTTCTGTTTTCTCAGGGATGGATGTTGATAGTAATTCCTGCCGAGTGGCGGTAAACGTGGTAAAGTGTTTTAAGTGACATTATTTGGCATTATTATCACTTTACCGAGGCGTTGCTAGGCCAGTAGCGTAGATTTACGTAGACGCTACCTGGCTATACCCGCCCGCTGTGCGTAAACAAATGACATCATAGCGCACGCAGCCCAAGAACTGTCCACAGAAGAAAAGATAAAAAGGCCAGAAGTGTGAGTTGGTCCCAATATGGATATTCCGGATGATTTTCTCATGGATAGTACAACAATGAACAGCAGCCAGCTTGATGAAGACGCACTGTCAAATTTGGAGAGCAGCGCACGCCAGCCGACACGACAAAAGTTAAAGTGAGCCAACTTTTTATGTACACGTTACGTGTTGTGTTTCTCAGTAAGTGATAATAATGCAAATAACATGCATTTGTCGTGCGGTATGCATTTTCTGAGTCCCTCCATCCATGCCGTCACCCAAAATGACAGATATTCGCCCTCGTCTAACTTGGGCGAATATCTGTCATTTTGGGCGACTGGGTGTGAACGTCGGGCCTCTGAAAATGCATACTGCCCTCCAAAAGCATGTTATCATATTATTATTAGGCTATTGAACGAGCACTAGCTACCTAGCTGCTATGTGGTCTGCTTCCAGCATGTTTGCTTATGTTACGTAAGTTTGACCAACAACTGCGTATTATACTTACATAGCACTGCAGTTATTGGTGTTTTTCTGATATTACTGTATTAATTAGCATTGTGTGTTGAGGATTTGTAACAAAAATCACATTGTTATGTCCGCCAAGGACATAAAATTATTCTCAGAAAATTTTCATCACGTATACATGTTCGGCCATGGAAGCCTCTCTGATCTCTGATTGCTCTTGTTTTATTTGTATTTCTGTCTTGCAGAAACCATTTATTCGTTATTTATGGATGTGTTTCATTCCAAATACTGTGCAGCTTACACGTGAATCTGAGTCAGTCAAGTCCATCTGAAATCTGCATATACGAGGTCTGTTAGAAAAGTAACGGACCTTTTTATTTTTTGCAAAAACTATATGGATTTGAATCATGTGTGATTGCATCAGCCAAGCTTGAACCTTCGTGCACCATGCGTGAGTTTTTTCACGCCTGTCGGTTGCGTCATTCGCCTGTGAGCACGCCTTGTGGGAGGAGTGGTCCAGCCCCCTCGTCGGATTTTCATTGTCAGGAAATTGGCTGATTGACTGACCGAGCGGCGATCGACAGGCTCAAATGACCAGATCATTTCCAAAGTGAACGCTTTGTTGATCACGTCTTTTCATGACAAAAAACTCCTGTAACAGTGGAATGTGCCGTTCATTTCCAAAGTAAACGCTTTGTTGATCCGGGACGTCGTCTGACTACCACAGAAATGGCAGAAGAGTTTGACATCAGCACTTTTTCGGCATGAAAAGACGTGCGGAGGAATTTGCGCGTCGGGATGGAGGCGCAGGGCACAGAACAAAAAGCAACGCCATGATGAAGCCTCAGAGGACATGTTGTGGCATGTCCAGCTCGTCCACAATTTCTCGGATAGTCACACGACTGAAAAGCCACCGAAAGCCGTCTGAATCTTCCGAATGGTGCAAGAGCTGGGTATGTTAGGGCTTGTCCTGTGAGACCAACACGGAGGTGCTTTCGTCCCGCGCCATGAACGGCTCCGTGGCGAATTTCTCCACTCCTCTTTCCATTACAAAAACTCCTGTAACAGTGGAATGTGCCGAAAAAGTGCTATGTCCAGCTGTCTTGCCATTTCTCTGGTCGTCAGACGATGTCCCGGATCAACAAAGTGTTCAGTTTGGAAATGATCTGGCAGTATGGCGCACCATCCGCCGCTGTGGGCCGTCTTTAATCCAGTTGTAATTGTCCTTAATCTGTGTGATCCCCATAAAATCTTCACCGAAAGCCATCTGAATTTTCCAAATGGTTTCCACCTGGCTGTCTCTCACACTTTCTGAAAAAATTTTGAGGCAGCAAAGCGGCAGTCGATCAGCCAATTTCCTGACAATGAAAATCCGACGAGGGGGCTGGACCACTCCTCCCACAAGGTGTGCTCACAGGCGAATGACGCAACCGACAGGCGTGAGAAAACTCACGCATGCGCACGAAGGTTCAAGCTTGGCTGATGCAATCACACGATTCAAATCCATATAGTTTTTGCAAAAAATAAAAAGGTCCGTTACTTTTCTAACAGACCTTGTAAAGGCTGTGAACTGTTCCTGTGTGTCCATGCCAACACTCTGACTGGAGTTCTGTGGTGGATAAAGTAGATCAGCAAAATAACAATTCTCTACGTATCACATTCCCAACAATGGTTGACATGTATTATGTTGAGGCGGCACAGTGGCTTAGTGTTTAACACTGTTGTCTCACAGCAAGAAGGTTGCAGGGTCGCTTCCCACCTGGTCCTTTCTGTGTGCTGTTTTCATGTTCTCCCCGTGTTCGTGTGGGTTCTCTCTGCTTCCGAAGACATGCAGGTTATTAGATGAGTTGGTGACTCTAAACTGTCCGCAGGTGTTAATGTGTTTGTCCCTCCGTGTGTGTCCTTGCAACAGACTGGCGTCCTGTCCAGGGTGAATCCCGCCTCATACCCTATCACTGCTGGCATCGGCTCCAGGCCCCAGTGATCCTTTGCTGGAGTAAGTGGGTATAGAAAATACATGAATGAACTATGTTGTTGAGCGGTTTTACAGACAAATATAATAATTAAAATCAACTTAAGTGATAGAAACAGTGACTTTGCCGCCGCACTGTAAGAACTGTATGAAGCTGTGGAAGATAATGTGGTGGGTGTTTTCTTCCAGGATGAATAAAGGTCTGTCTCATCGTAATCACTGCAGTTAAACATATAACTGCTTCACACCTGTTAAAGGGGCTCAGTGATGCTGCTGGCCGCCGTGCCGGGTGTTGATGCAGAGAGAGAATGAAGACAGCGATCCACATACTCTTACAAACCTTTGCATCACTCGCTCTGATATTCACTGTCTGTGACAGCCGTACCCCGGAATGCTGCTTGAAGTGTCTTAAGTTATTTGGCAGCAGAGCTGCACTTCTTGCTCAGGGAAGCGTTTGATGATTTTTTTCAGGAGGGGTTAAACTGCTTTTTCACATTCAGTAGCTGTAATGTGAAAGGACGCTTCGTGCCTCTGTGGAACAGAGTTCATCCAGCTGATTATTATCACAGTAATTCTGGTCATGTCCAGTTCTACCTGGTATTTTTCCTTCCTTATTCAAAACAGCCATATTGGACTGATATTTCTCACCTCCACCCATAAATTCTTTTTTTTCTTTTACATTATAACTTACTTATTACAGTTTGTACAGGGTATAGTTTTCCCTTTTCAAACATATTAAAATGCATTTTCCCTCCAGCTCAGATGTTTTGCCATCGGGCTGTGAGAGTGACCACCTCTATTTTATTCACTTTTATGACACTGAACGCACCTAACCACCAAAGAAACATTTTTTTTGTTTTTTGGAGTAAATTCCTATTTGCGACCTTGACAGAGGTCACCATCTGGGATTTGATATGTCCATTTTAAGTGCCTTTTCTGTGTGTCTCCAAGCTCATGGATCTTGGCTTCACTTGGTCTCGTGGACTGTGACATGTGAAAGGATCACTGTGGTTTAATTCCTGGGTTTTGTACCAGTCAGTCACCTAACTAGCCAAACTTATACCAGTGGGCCTGCTGTGGACACAACCCCTGGCATAAGTCCTAACATTTGCAAGTTGTACCCTGATTCAGGGCCAGATCAAAGCCAGTGGTGGTCGCTATCTTTCCAGCTGAAGTCCTAACTTTCCAGGAAGACAACTGGCCTTCCACGGAGTCTTGGTCTCCTGAAGATTTCACCTACCAGCTGTTGTTCACTCGTCACTTGAATTAAGTAAAGAGCTGACAGTCTGTCTGAAGGCTGGGATTTCAGTCTGGGTGTGGATACTGAGCTCTCATCAAATCATGCCTCAGCCTTGATCTGCAATGGAACCGTTTGTAATAGTGCCAAGCTTGTCCTGGTTCTCCCCATGCGAGCCCTCAGTTTATGGCTGAACTCTGCCCCTTGGAGGAGCAGGGTTACATGTCCTTCAATCCACTCAGTCATCGATCATTAGATGTTCTTAAAACACCGCTAGTGCTTTTCTGCTGAACTGTCTTAAAACTAAAAATGGAGGCAAATATTAAGGACACAGACTGAAAGATGTTGAATGTGAATCATAATAAACACATTTAGAATTCAACAGCAAGAAAAACCACCAGGTGAAGCAGGCATGGAGACAGTTAGCTGGAGCTTTGTTGAGTGGTGGATGGTCCTACCACGGATGCAGCCCGTCCTCTGCAAGCTCCTAGCAAATACATTCTTTGATTAATGAGCGTGCAGGGCACTGCCAGTGCAGTGACGGGTATCAGATGTGAGGCCAGCAGAGTGAGTGGACTCAGCACAGAGAGCTGCCTGGAAACAATCTCCACAGTAAAGGGTTAACTGATCCTTGCCGAGGACAGACAATGAGGACAGCTGGTGTGACAGACAAAACCAAAACACTCTTGTGGCTGATGATGGCATTCTGATAGGCATCAGTGCTGCCTCCCAGGCAAAGCGAGTCGATCACTCGGAACACAACCGGTGAGTTAGCGAAACACGCCCCCCTGTGGGCTATGTGCTGACTGAAGCACATTAAGGGCTGATTCTCACCGAGGCGTTGGCAGCTTCAGCGGCTCTCGCTGTGCTACTGATTCAGCAGTACTGCAGTTTAAAGATGTTTTGGTTGGATGTAAGAAATGGAAAATAAACACAGAGAAGCAAGTGGGAGGTCAAAGAGAACAGACACACAGTCTGTGAAAAAGTTAAATAATACATATTCATCCAAATATTTCAAACCTGCTCCCGGCGTAGGACACCACACAAACATGTGAGTGAAATTAAAAAGCCACAGTTTATTCAATGGAGTGTGAACCCTTTCAATTTAAGACATTCAGTCAATTTAGTTCAATTCCAGTCTATAAAAACAACCCAGGGCAGGGTGCCCACACCGATCTGTGCCAACACACCATCAACACAGAATTACAGGGATTAAAGTCCAAACAAACCAAAAAAATCTGACTGAAAATTTTTTTATGGCCAAATCGTAATCTGATCACCAGCTATTTATTTCTAGAAACCCTTTTCTGATCACACCCTGGGCCCAGCTTCATTAACCCTGACCCTAATCTAGTTCAGTCAAATAAACTCACCTAGTTGACTAGGTTTTATGTTAGTTGTTGCACAAAGTGATTAGTCGGCTGAAGTTTCACGTTACACGACTAAACTTTTTATCCTGGTAGAGAGGAGGTTGATCTTATTTTAGTCGATACAACATCAATGTCTTACCTCAAAAAATGGCAGCTAACATGTCCCACCACTTGATGGAAAAGTAAAACCAGCCCTACATCACTCTTATTCCTTCAAAAGGAGATCTTCCTCTGCTTTTGGCCGTGGTTGCAGCAGACGACTGTTACGCTGAGCTATGTTGTGTGCACAAAAAGGTTGACAAAAGTGTAGAAGAAGAAACTGAAGACTGAAACTGCTCGGCTAAGTGCTAAGCACGTCATTCTGCAGGTCTTATGGGTTCATAAATGTTAATAAAGCCAGCTAACAAAACAAAGGCTGGATAGTTCATGACAACCAACCCGGAAGTAAACAAAACTGTCGCACATGGGATCGTCTCTCAGCAACGGCACGCGAGAGGCCATTATGCCTGTGAAAACAATCGACTAAAGTAAGACAGCTAATCTACAAGTTTAGCCATCGATGTAAAACAGTGATTAGACGGATAATGTTGGGTGACTAACTGTTGTCCACTAAGAAAGTTTAGTAGATTGAACGATTAGGTTGCTTATGAAACCGGGCCCTGGAGTTAAAGGTAAAACAACGTTAAGACAGAAAACAGCAAATAATTTTTCACTCACTAACTGTTGCTGCTCTTTTCTAAAGCAGCATCATATTACAGAAAGACTTTAAAATGCACATTATTTAAATACCTCAGGATAAACACATTTTAAGGGAACAGCTTTTCTGCAGCTTTTACTTCATTCAATACCAATTAAAACCTCAGGCTCAGGCCTGGGGTTTTAAGTGTTTTTTTTTTTTTTTTTTTGGGGGGGGGGGCTGTTTTGGTGAATGTGGACCCTTTGGGCTTTTGATGTCCAGGGCAGCATTCTTTTTTTCTTTTTTTTTTCCCCTTCATTATTTTCTCACCCAGAACCCACCAATTTAGTTATACTGGATTATGTGTGCATTTGAATTTTCACCTTTTCTTTGCCTTTAACCAAAATTGAAATCACAACTGAGAGTTTGTTTGATTAGATTATTAACCCCACAAGCTGTAATCATTTTCAGATTTTTGGTGTCCCTTATCCAAACTGACCTGATTTTAAAGTTAGAACCTCAAAGAGACCCATAATGCTGACCGTAGACATTATAATTAAAGTTTATTGCTTACATCCCACTTTAGTTATGCTGAAAACTTAAATGAACTAAACTTATTTTTTTGCATATGTTTTTATTTTTTTCCAAGGTAATACGTATACAAAACCTGATTCATATATACAGTAGTGTTCAGAATAATAGTAGTGTTATGTGACTAAAAAGATTAATCCAGGTTTTGAGTACATTTCTTATTGTTACATGGGAAACAAAGTACCAGTAGATTCAGTAGATTCTCACAAATCCAACAAGACCAAGCATTCATGATATGCACACTCTTAAGGCTATGAAATTGGGCTATTAGTAAAAAAAGTAGAAAAGGGGGTGTTCACAATAATAGTAGCATCTGCTGTTGATGCGACAAACTCAAAACGATTATGTTCAAACTGCTTTTTTAACAATCCTGTGAATCACTAAACTAGTAATTAGTTGTATAACCACAGTTTTTCATGATTTCTTCACATCTGCGAGGCATTAATTTTGTTGGTTTGGAACCAAGATTTTGCTGGTTTACTAGTGTGCTTGGGGTCATTGTCTTGTTGAAACACCCATTTCAAGGGCATGTCCTCTTCAGCATAAGGCAACATGACCTCTTCAAGTATTTTGACATATCCAAACTGATCCATGATACCTGGTATGCGATATATAGGCCCAACACCATAGTAGGAGAAACATGCCCATATCATGATGCTTGCACCACCATGCTTCACTGTGAACTGTGGCTTGAATTCAGAGTTTGGGGGTCATCTCACAAACTGTCTGCGGCCGTTGGACCCAAAAAGAACAATTTTACTCTCATCAGTCCACAAAATATTCCTCCATTTCTCTTTAGGCCAGTTGATGTGTTCTTTAGCAAATTGTAACCTCGTCTGCACGTCTTTTATTTAACAGAGGGACTTTGCGGGGGATTCTTGCAAATAAATTAGCTTCACACAGGCGTCTTCTAACTGTCACAGCACTTACAGGTAACTCCAGACTGTCTTTGATCATCCTGGAGCTGATCAATGGGTGACCCTTTGCCATTCTGGTTATTCTTCTATCCATTTTGATGGTTGTTTTCCATTTTTTTCCACGCATCTCTGGTTTTTTTGTCCATTTTAAAGCATTGGAGATCATTGTAGATGAACAGCCTATAGTTTTTTGCACCTGCGTATACGTTTTCCCCTCTCCAATCAACTTTTAATCAAACTACGCTGTTCTTCTGAACAATGTCTTGAACGTCCCATTTTCCTCAGGCTTTCAAAGAGAAAAGCATGTTCAACAGGTGCTGGCTTCATCCTTAAGTAGGGGACAGCTGATTCACACCTGTTTGTTCCACAAAATTGACGAACTCACTGACTGAATGCCACACTATTATTGTGAACACCCCCTTTTCTACTTTTTTTTTTACTAATAGCCCAATTTCATAGCCTTAAGAGTGTGCATATCATGAATGCTTGGTCTTGTTGGATTTGTGAGAATCTACTGGTACCTTGTTTCCCATGTAACAATAAGAAATATACTCAAAACCTGGATTAATCTTTTTAGTCACATAGCACTACTATTATTCTGAACACTAGTGTGTGTGTGTGTATATATATATATATATATATATATATAAAATGCTTGAAAAAAGACTAAATAAACAGAAAAAGAAAGAAACAAAAAACAAACAGAAAGTGCCCTATTAGTTTCAATATAATTACGTAGTCCTACTCCTCTTCCATCCCCATCTTCTTAATAAATGGGATGAAAAGCTTCCAGATAGTTTCAAATTTGTCCACTTTGCCCTTCAACACATATGTAATCAATCCACAGCCAATGTTCCAACGTTGGTCAATGAGATTTCTTCCCGTATAGGGATATACACTATTTGGCATCAAGCAGGCCTAGATCTAAAAGTGTCCATTCATTCTTAGTGTAATTGTGCTTATCAGGGTAGAGGCCTGATTCTCCCAGATGGACTGCCTCCTTGGTGTCTGGCTTGAACGGCACTCGTCTAATTAATACAATTATTTAGAAAAAATTGAATTAATCGTTTCTCTTATTTCTGTTACCTGTGTAATGCCTGTTAGTTTTTAAGTACAACCACTGCAAATTTTAGCTCATTATTTTACTCCTGTGTGAATCTTAGGAGTGGTTAATGTTTTCATTGGTGGTTGCACTAGCTTGTCTACACACTTGGATTTTCTGGTGCACAAATTACATTACACTTTACATTAATCTTGTGGGATGTCGACAGAAAGGGTGGCTCTCGGACTGTTGTTCGGCAGAAAGTCATGTAAGGCCTGGTGCCCAGTTATGGTACCCGGATCATGATCGCAACTGGAAACTGTGAACCATTTTTCAGCCTTGGATGACTTCAACCCCAATCTAAAGGCTGAAATGCTGTGCAATAGTTAAATTACAGACGCCAACTGACGTTAAGTGTACTTCTGGGGCCAGAGCACCTGACATTGCCTCTGGCTTTAGGGTGCTGACATTACGCAAGAATAGTAAGCCAAAGGAACATTACACTAGATACAGCCACAAACTCGTTCATGTCGGTGGCAATGATATTAGGATGACTCAGAGGTCACAAAAATGGACATAGAGAGAACTCGTGACCTTGCCAACAAGATGTGTCGGCATAAAACAATGTCGGACTCTGTAGTTTTCTCTGGGCCCCTCCCCAATCGGACCGGGAGTGACATGTTTAGCCGCATGTTCTCCTTGAATTGCTGGCTGTCTGAGTGGTGTCCAAAAAATGAGGTGGGCTTCATAGATAATTGGCAAAGCTTCTGGGGAAAACCTGGTCTTGTTAGGAGAGATGGCATCCATCCCACTTTGGATGGAGCAGCTCTCATTTCTAGAAATCTGGCCAATTTTCTTAAATCCTCCAAACCGTGACTATCCAGGGTTGGGACCAGGAAGCAGAGTTGTAGTCTTACACACCTCTCTGCAGCTTCTCTCCCCCTGCCATCCCCTCATTACCCCATCCCCGTAGAGACGGTGCCTGCTCCCAGACCACCAATAACCAGCAAAAATCTATTTAAGCATAAAAATTCAAAAAGAAAAAATAATATAGCACCTTCAACTGCACCACAGACTAAAACAGTTAAATGTGGTCAATTAAACATTAGGTCTCTCTCTTCTAAGTCCCTGTTGGTAAATGATATAATAATTGATCAACATATTGATTTATTCTGCCTAACAGAAACCTGGTTACAGCAGGATGAATATGTTAGTTTAAATGAGTCAACACCCCCGAGTCACACTAACTGTCAGAATGCTCGTAGCACGGGCCGGGGCGGAGGATTAGCAGCAATCTTCCATTCCAGCTTATTAATTAATCAAAAACCCAGACAGAGCTTTAATTCATTTGAAAGCTTGTCTCTTAGTCTTGTCCATCCAAATTGGAAGTCCCAAAAACCAGTTTTATTTGTTATTATCTATCGTCCACCTGGTCGTTACTGTGAGTTTCTCTGTGAATTTTCAGACCTTTTGTCTGACTTAGTGCTTAGCTCAGATAAGATAATTATAGTGGGCGATTTTAACATCCACACAGATGCTGAGAATGACAGCCTCAACACTGCATTTAATCTATTATTAGACTCTATTGGCTTTGCTCAAAAAGTAAATGAGTCCACCCACCACTTTAATCATATCTTAGATCTTGTTCTGACTTATGGTATGGAAATAGAAGACTTAACAGTATTCCCTGAAAACTCCCTTCTGTCTGATCATTTCTTAATAACATTTACATTTACTCTGATGGACTACCCAGCAGTGGGGAATAAGTTTCATTACACTAGAAGTCTTTCAGAAAGCGCTGTAACTAGGTTTAAGGATATGATTCCTTCTTTATGTTCTCTAATGTCATATACCAACACAGTGCAGAGTAGCTACCTAAACTCTGTAAGGGAGATAGAGTATCTCGTCAATAGTTTTACATCCTCATTGAAGACAACTTTGGATGCTGTAGCTCCTCTGAAAAAGAGAGCTTTAAATCAGAAGTATCTGACTCCGTGGTATAACTCACAAACTCGTAGCTTAAAGCAGATAACCCGTAAGTTGGAGAGGAAATGGCGTCTCACTAATTTAGAAGATCTTCACTTAGCCTGGAAAAAGAGTCTGTTGCTCTATAAAAAAGCCCTCCGTAAAGCTAGGACATCTTTCTACTCATCACTAATTGAAGAAAATAAGAACAACCCCAGGTTTCTTTTCAGCACTGTAGCCAGGCTGACAAAGAGTCAGAGCTCTATTGAGCTGAGTATTCCATTAACTTTAACTAGTAATGACTTCATGACTTTCTTTGCTAACAAAATTTTAACTATTAGAGAAAAAATTACTCATAACCATCCCAAAGACGTATCGTTATCTTTGGCTGCTTTCAGTGATGCCGGTATTTGGTTAGACTCTTTCTCTCCGATTGTTCTGTCTGAGTTATTTTCATTAGTTACTTCATCCAAACCATCAACATGTTTATTAGACCCCATTCCTACCAGGCTGCTCAAGGAAGCCCTACCATTATTTAATGCTTCGATCTTAAACATGATCAATCTATCTTTGTTAGTTGGCTATGTACCACAGGCTTTTAAGGTGGCAGTAATTAAACCATTACTTAAAAAGCCATCACTTGACCCAGCTATCTTAGCTAATTATAGACCAATCTCCAACCTTCCTTTTCTCTCAAAAATTCTTGAAAGGGTAGTTGTAAAACAGCTAACTGATCATCTGCAGAGGAATGGTCTATTTGAAGAGTTTCAGTCAGGTTTTAGAATTCATCATAGTACAGAAACAGCATTAGTGAAGGTTACAAATGATCTTCTTATGGCCTCGGACAGTGGACTCATCTCTGTGCTTGTTCTGTTAGACCTCAGTGCTGCTTTTGATACTGTTGACCATAAAATTTTATTACAGAGATTAGAGCATGCCATAGGTATTAAAGGCACTGCGCTGCGGTGGTTTGAATCATATTTGTCTAATAGATTACAATTTGTTCATGTAAATGGGGAATCTTCTTCACAGACTAAAGTTAATTATGGAGTTCCACAAGGTTCTGTGCTAGGACCAATTTTATTCACTTTATACATGCTTCCCTTAGGCAGTATTATTAGACGGTATTGCTTAAATTTTCATTGTTACGCAGATGATACCCAGCTTTATCTATCCATGAAGCCAGAGGACACACACCAATTAGCTAAACTGCAGGATTGTCTTACAGACATAAAGACATGGATGACCTCTAATTTCCTGCTTTTAAACTCAGATAAAACTGAAGTTATTGTACTTGGCCCCACAAATCTTAGAAACATGGTGTCTAACCAGATCCTTACTCTGGATGGCATTACCCTGACCTCTAGTAATACTGTGAGAAATCTTGGAGTCATTTTTGATCAGGATATGTCATTCAAAGCGCATATTAAACAAATATGTAGGACTGCTTTTTTGCATTTACGCAATATCTCTAAAATCAGAAAGGTCTTGTCTCAGAGTGATGCTGAAAAACTAATTCATGCATTTATTTCCTCTAGGCTGGACTATTGTAATTCATTATTATCAGGTTGTCCTAAAAGTTCCCTAAAAAGCCTTCAGTTAATTCAAAATGCTGCAGCTAGAGTACTGACAGGGACTAGAAGGAGAGAGCATATCTCACCCATATTGGCCTCTCTTCATTGGCTTCCTGTTAATTCTAGAATAGAATTTAAAATTCTTCTTCTTACTTATAAGGTTTTGAATAATCAGGTCCCATCTTATCTTAGGGACCTCGTAGTACCATATCACCCCAATAGAGCGCTTCGCTCTCAGACTGCAGGCTTACTTGTAGTTCCTAGGGTTTGTAAGAGTAGAATGGGAGGCAGAGCCTTCAGCTTTCAGGCTCCTCTCCTGTGGAACCAGCTCCCAATTCAGATCAGGGAGACAGACACCCTCTCTACTTTTAAGATTAGGCTTAAAACTTTCCTTTTTGCTAAAGCTTATAGTTAGGGCTGGATCAGGTGACCCTGAACCATCCCTTAGTTAGACGTAGACTGCTGGGGGGTTCCCATGATGCACTGTTTCTTTCTCTTTTTGCTCTGTATGCACCACTCTGCATTTAATCATTAGTGATCGATCTCTGCTCCCCTCCACAGCATGTCTTTTTCCTGGTTCTCTCCCTCAGCCCCAACCAGTCCCAGCAGAAGACTGCCCCTCCCTGAGCCTGGTTCTGCTGGAGGTTTCTTCCTGTTAAAAGGGAGTTTTTCCTTCCCACTGTAGCCAAGTGCTTGCTCACAGGGGGTCGTTTTGACCGTTGGGGTTTTACATAATTATTGTATGGCCTTGCCTTACAATATAAAGCGCCTTGGGGCAACTGTTTGTTGTGATTTGGCGCTATATAAAAAAATTGATTGATTGATCAATTAATAGTCTCTAGTTCCCTCCCCTCCCAGTATAATAATGAGCCGTTTAGCAAGCTGACATCGTTAAACAGGTGGCTGACACAATTTTGTAGACAGCAAGGCTTTATTTTCATTGATAACTGGCCTTCCTTTGGGGTCGTCACGGCTGATGCCGGACGGCCTTCACCCTACCGGGGAAAGCGCCACCATCTTATCTGTGGACATAGATAGAGCTCTACAACAGAATCTACAGCAGGCCACAGGGCAGGTGATTAGAGAACCTACAGAGCTTACGACTAATGTGGTCATCGAATCCATTAACTTAGTGGGAAAATTAGTGCTGAAAATCCACTATGGTGATACTGCAGTTTATGTGGCAGTTTTTTTGGCATGTGACACACATTTTAGAATGAGCAAAAACATCCTGATGACTGACAGACAGTGGGAAACGAACCTGCTCTGTCCAAAAACAAAGCTTCTGAGCTTTCGTTCTAAAGTGATGGCTCGGATTTACAGACAGGAGATGACACACTTCACCCTGAAACTCTTAACTTTTTCAGAGTGTCTGATTTTGGAACCTAAAGTGTGGTGACGCACTGTTTGTGTGGATGCTGGTTTACTGAAGCTGTGCACATGGACATGGGGACGTCTCCATGACACTGTTTTTAACAAACTGCCTGGACACGGAGATGGATTTGTCACGTTGGAAAAAGTCAGAATACATTATTTCCAGGAGTTGATGGACTTTACATGCCACAGACGTAACAGAACTAAAGGTGGAGCAGCAGCCAATGATTGCATGTGCGTGTGTGGGGGGTTTGATCATGTGGAGTTTACATTTGGAAATAAATCTACCTCTGGGTGAGTCTGGCATGTTCAAGATTTTACCCCTTTTGTGTTTTGTGGTAAGCTTTTTTTTTTTTTTTACTTTGAGTGTGAATTTGGAGCTGGAATGTGTGTGCACGTGCGCTGTGCAGCTGATGAGATGGGGAGTAGCTCCTGCCACTGCGAACATAAATGTTTCCACGACATTTTATTCCCCAGCAGCAGATGTATTTTTTTTTAGATTTTACTGAAAACAACAGTCATAATTAACCATGCACAAAGCTGATCCTCGAGCAGAGATTGTTATTGACAGGCTGCGTTTCTGACTCATTGCGGCAGGTGCACTAAATCTTCTCAGGGCTACTGGCTTTGACTGTGACTGCATCAAAATGAACAGGTTTCATTTAAAAATGAGTTGTCATAACACAACATCACACTTATGTCAACTGTGGAATTAATCTGTGCCTCAGTTCTTAACGTTAGCAGCTACATTCCACTGAGGCGCATACTGGGATGCTTCTAGTCGCTACGTCACACAAGTACTCGCGAGTACTTTGTTTTTGGATGTCTCCGTAGCTGTTTGCTGCAAATGCCGCATACTTTGAAACCCACTTTTATGCACTGGCGTTTAACCTGGAATAAGATCTCAATCTGTTTTGCTTGTTTTAACTGATTTTACTTGTTTCAGTTTTAATTTTTTGGGCTTGTTTTTTGTTATTTGTACTTTGTGGTTTGTTGCTTTTTATGTCCCCCCATGTACAGCACTTTGTTTCAGCTGTAGCTGTTTTTTCAAGTGCTTTATAAATAAAGTTGATTTGATTTGATTTGAAACTGGTCAGGGAAATGCACAAAGTAATCTCGGTGGAGTATTGGATGATCACTAACAGTGTAAATCTAAATTGATGTGATTTTGGTGCGACATGTCCTTTAAAATAGAATAGAACAGAATGCTTTTTATTGTCATTATACAATGTACAACAAGATTAAAAGCCAACTCCAAAATCAGTGCAGGCAAGTAAGAAGAAAAGCAGCAATATCAAATAATAAGTATCAAATATATATATACGATGTAAACATTAGAAGGTAAGGTGCACGGTCCTGGATGGTATGTACATTGCAGAATAAGTATGTTATTATATACATTGTTAAAAATTATAAATATTGCACATTATGGGATGGAATGCTGCCCATTATCGTGGGTGCATTCAGGAATTCAGGATGGTTACCGCTTTGGGAAAGAAACTGTTTTTGAGTCTGTTCTGGTCTTAATACACCTATAGTGCTTCCCTGAGGGCATCAGGTCAAACAGTTCAAAGCCAGGGTGGGAGCTGTCTTTAGTGATGTTTAGGGCTCTGCTAAGGCAGCGGGAGCTGTAAATGTCCATCAGGGAGGGGACAGTGTTGAGGCTGTGTTGAGGCTGAAGGATTTTCAGGCTTGTCTGTGGAAGAAGAAAGAGTTAGGACATTGACTGTTTGTCAAATAACAGGCTTTAAAGTGGATATGACACCTAAAAAATTAGGTAAAACTGATATAAATATCAAAATATACATACAGTATACTACGTTGAAAGTGGTTTTAATCATTATCACTGAGAAATAAAGTTTACACAGCTTCTCAAAAGTGTGTTTCTGGGAAAGCGCGCTGGCAGCGCTCCTTCAGCGGTCACGTGATGCCGTGACGTCACAGCATGTAGAGTCCCGTCTTTGTCTGTTAGATTAACAACAGGAACAGATGGACCTCAGCATGGGCAGTGACGAGATCGAGAACTTTTCTGACTCCTCTTGAAGTGTGGATTATTTCTGACTCGGATCCTGAGGACGTCGCAGCAGTGATTAGACCCTACAGATTGGAGCTGTATCTTTCGGACAAACATTCAAACCAGCAGCATTCTGGCAGTGAAAATAATGCCGACGGTGCTTATGGTAGAGCCGAAGCAGAGGCAAGAGACGTGCCAATTCCGATGGATTTTGAAAGGCTGCAGAATACGCAATGGTAAGGGAGGCTTTGATTTTTGTTGCTGCTGTTTATAACACTATAATTATACCATTTTCTATTCTAGCGTCTGTTTACTGCCTTTGTTATTTTTCTGGAGCCTGTGGTCCACTCTTGGGCCAGCTGTGCTGGAAATTATTAATCTGTCATTAACCTCTGGATCTCTTCCTAAATGTTTTAAATCTGCAGTGATTAAACCATTAAATAAGAAATCTAATCTTGACCCTAGTCTATTGAAAATCTATCGGCCGATATCAAATATATCATTTTGCTCCAAAATTCTGGAAAAACTGGTGTCACGGCAGCTCGTGGACCACCTTACTGATTTCACTGATTAACGTCACTTTGAGCAGATGGAAACTCTTAATCAGTGAAATCATCTGGTGGAGTGGGTGGTTGCAAAGAAAACCTGCACCCTCTTGGCCCTTTCTGGAATGAGTTGAAGACCCCGGCTCTAGGGGTTGGTAAGGTTAGACCTTACTCATGTGAAGCGCCTTGAGGCAGCTTTGTTGTGATTTGGTGCTATATAAAATGAAATAAATTGAAATTGAAAATTGAAATAGAGGTGAAACAAAAACAGTATCGGGTCCCGTATCACGTTTGGTCCCTTATCACATGTCCATCTTTTATCTTTTCCCAAAACAGTATTAATTTTTTTTACAATACCACATACAATGTGTTAATGTTCCTCTGTGCTCTGTGCATTTTGGACACACATCAGGTACATCAACATTACATCTGTTTATGTCTACCGGTGTTACATACACCCGCATCAACCATTTAAACAGTATCAACTGAAGATGTGTCTTAATAGATCTGGTGTGAGCCAGAGTGCATGTTTCCTGCCAATCTTCCTGTGACAGATTTAATGATAAGTCATCGTTCCAAGCTCTAAACTTGGGATATCATTAAGTTATAAATATAACACAAAGCTAAAATATCCTTGTATGAGCATAAAAATAGCAAACAGAATGTGACCTTTTGACCCCTTAAAATAAGTCATGGTTAGCCATCTTTGAACTTGTCCAATGTCTGTGTCCCAAGAACGTTCCCTGTAAATTTGAAGAGCCTGGCAGTAATAGGACTGGACTTATGCTGACCACAGACAGATGGATGGACATAAAGTCTTTGCACCTCTTTGACACCTTTTTTTTCTATCTTTTCTCTAATGATGTTTGGGCAGGTTTTGACAGTTGACTGTTTTGACGCTTCTTATAAAATTTCTGATTTTGGGGTATCTTTAAAAAAATGTTTTTGTTCAGGTGGAATTTATTTTGGAGCTCCTGGAAGCTCATTTGATCCTCCAAATCAGGTAGATTTTGGATTGTTTTTTATAACACTATTATACCATAATTTAAAGGCAGCATCAGCTGTGCCAGGCGTAAATTGCTGGTTTCTCCAAAGTGGATTGAACTTAAATAAATAATATACATCATGCAGAAGTTTTTTTTTTTACATCTGAATTTTTTAACTTTTAATTTAATTTTTACTTTTATTTAATTTAATTTCGATTTAATGTTTTAATTTAATTTATCCATCCATCCATTTTCTTCCACTTATCCGGAGTCGGGTCACAGGGGCAGCAGCTCAAGCGACCCGACTATTTTTAATTTAATTTTTAATTTTATTTATTTTATTTTATTTTTTAACTTTTAATTTAATTTAAATTAATTTTAATTTCATTTTTTTATTTAATTTTTTTTAATTTTTTACTTTTTTAACTGAAGTTTTGGCGTTTTTCAGTAAATCTTTTTTTATTGAGTTTGAATACAAGTATGAAGGGACTGTTAATTTCAATCCATGAGCTCCCATGTCTACTCAGTGCAGTGAGTCTGTGGAGAACTAAAATGTCATAGATCTCAGCTGTGCAGCCCAAAAGTGGCAGGGAAACGTTCTGGAACACAGAGATATTTAGATAATATGCTCATTTTATTAATTCTCCTAATCATGGATATTGTTAATGGCATCCATCTATCAATGGAGTCATTTATTCCCGTCCTCATGAGATTAGAATTTGTTTAAACAAACTGCTTAAAGTCTGGTGAAATTTGTATTCCTAAATGTTCAAATTGTAACTACTGAACATTCAAATTGTACATGAAATTGAAATGGATCTGGAATTGGATTGATTCTGTTTTCTGCATTCAATAAGTTGAGGATTTGATTTTATTAATTTTGTAGCCTGAAATATCACTGAATAATGTAATTACCTCTAAAATATACTGTGAATGAGGGGATCATCCAATCTCTCTACTCACAAAGCAAGAGCTGTGTTCGGGTGTTCGGCAGTAAGTTGGACTTGTTTCCGGTGGGGGTCGGCCTCCGCCAGGTCTTCGCCTTGTCACCAATCCTGTTTGTGATATTCATGGACAGAATATTGAGGCGTAGTCGGGGGGAGGGAGGGTTTCCAGTTTGGTGGGCTCAGGGTCTCATCACTGCTTTTTGCAGATGATGTGGTCCTACTGGCTTCTTCAGCCTGTGACCTCCAACACTCACTGGATCAGTTCGCAGCCGAGTGTGAAGCGGCTGGGATGAGGATCAGCACCTCTAAATCTGAGGCCATGGTTCTCAGCAGGAAACCGATGGATTGCCTACTGGGGGAAGGGAATGAGGTCTTGCCCCAAGTGAAGGAGTTCAAGTACCTAGGGTCTTGCTCACGAGTGAGGGGACAATGGAGCGTGAGCTCGGCCGGAGAATCAGTACAGCAGGGGTAGTTTTGGCATTTGCGCAACCGTACTGTTGTGACGAAAAGGGAGCTGAGCCAAAAGGCGAAGCTCTTGATCTACTGGTCAATCTTCATTCCTACTCTCACCTATGGTCATGGAGGTTGGGTCATGATGGAAAGAACTAGATCGCAGGTACAAGTGGCTGAAATGTGCTTCCTCAGGAGGGTGGCTGGTGTCTCGTTAGAGATAGGGTGAGAAGCTCGGTCATCTGTGGGGAGCTCGGAGTAGAGTCTCTGCTCCTTCGCGTTAAAAGGAGCCAGCTGAGGTGGTTCGGGCATCTGGTAAGGATGCCTCCTGGGCGCCTCCCTAGGGAGGTGTTTCAGGCACGTCCACCTGTGAGGAGACACCAGGAAGACCCAGACAAGCGTGGAGAGAGCTCCACTCTGGCATGGGAAAGCCTCAGGATCCCCCAGTCAGAGGTGGTCAGTGTGGCACAGGAAAGGGAAGTCTGGGGTCCCCTGCTGGAGTTGTTGCCCCCGCAACCCGAACCCGGAAAAGCGGTTGAAGATGAGTGATGAGTGAGTGTGAGAATAAAGGTACAGAGAGTGAGCTTTTTTCTCTGAGCTACCGAGGTCTGCTGACAGAGCTGGGCATGTTCCCCTGCGACGTGCAGCTGATATCTGTGCTCACAAGTCATAGCTGGGGGACACCTGTAGTGGCTGGTAGGATATGAAGTCACATAACTGTATTGTGAGGCGTGGGAATAAATAAAAACATATTGCTTCAGCTGACTGGTGCATCAAAAACCACAACTGCAGCGGATCACTGTGCACTGGACACACCATGTCGGCTGATGCGTTTACGATGCGAGAGCCCGGCACTTCATGAGACATGAGCCGAGTCTTCATGACACGGGAGCTGGCTCTTCATAAGATGAGCACATCATTTCTTTACTTCCTAGTGTATGTCTAGGCCAGGGGTGAGCAACTTGTTCCAGAAAGGGTGCAGGTTTTCTTTGCAGCCACTGATTCCACCAGGTGATTTCACTGATTAATATCACTTTGAGGACATGGAATCTGTTAATCAGTGAAATCACCTGGTGGAATCAGTGGCTGCAAAGAAAACCTGCACCCTCTTGGCCCTTTCTGGAACAAGTTGCCCACCCCTGGTCTAGATGAAGGATAAATCCGCTCTTTTTAACAGGAGTTAAGTGTTATAAACTGTGATATTTTATAAAATTTTTGCTCCGCTGCTGTGTGCATGACTTTCCGCGTGCTCGCACTGTGTTCGTGAGTGCAAACATGAGCATGCATGAAATTGTCGCTGCAGTACTGTGCATGCCTGTCCGACCGTGCATCCTTCCTAACAGCATATGGAATGGTTCGTGGTTCCCCATTTTGTTTTTGGCCCGCGGACACGCCCACCTTACCGAGCAAAGTCAGCTCAAAGACAAAAGTCTCACTCTCTGTTCCTTTGTTATGCGATTATTTATTTTTACCCAAGGCCAACATATGGCCATCGGGTATTGCGAAGACCTGGAATCTGTCCGTCTGTCTGCAGCATAAGTCCAATTCTGGGACACAGACCTTGGACAAATTTGAAGATGGCTAACTTTGACCTACTTTAAGATGTATTATAAGATGTTAAAATGTCACATTATGTTCCTAATTTTATGGCATGATCTCATGGACGTTAGCACGTGAGCATGGTGACATTGCTTTCTGATGTCACTAGGTGCTAACTTTGCTTTGTTTTTAGCCAGAAATAACACCTTTGTCACATATTATATAAAAGCTAGCAAGAAATAAACACTTCTAAACCTTGAAAACACTGTTTATGTGACCTGATAACACCTCTGGAAGGATTTACAATATGTGGATGTTAGCGTGCACGCTAACTCCCACTAACTCAAAGCTAACTGACTGACTGTACTCCTCCATGCTTCACAATCATTAAAATTTGTCTCATTAATTCTTGAAAATATTCCTTGATTTGTACAACTTCTACTCTTGTCAAAAGCTCATATACACACACACGCAAGGCCTCCTGCAGATGCTGTTAAAATGTAAATATTGCTTTTGATTGATTGATTGATAGAGGGGCTTTATTGAACAACAAGAAGTAAGACAATAAGATCTTGATAATTAATTAAACTGCAACACAATGCTCATATGGCCGAAGGTATTTTAGCTGTATTTTGGAGGTGATCCAGATCCAGAGCCGGATTCTGGATCAAGATGTCCCTTTATTCACCTTATTCAGCCCCGCCCGCTTTTACAGCAGAGGCATTTCCGTTTTGTCTTAAGACTTCCACTGAGCGGTGTTTTCAATATAGAACAATGGAAGATATTACACGGGTAGAAACAAAAACCTTTTTGAAAAGCTCAAAGGGATCGACTCTGGCTCACCCACGGGTCAGAACAGAGTGGGAAGGTGACATGAAAAAGTGGGCCTCGATTATTTTTAACTGCTTTGTGTTGTCACTCGGCGTGGACAGTTTTGCTATGAGGAACTACGAGCTCCGTTCCGCACAGCGCCGCTGAAGCTCGTATAAAAGCACAATCAAGTTAAAATTCTACCCGACAAGTAGTATCACCATAATGCCAAGATTACGTAACGTTAATATACATATGGTGTTATTTCATGCAGTGTTTGATTGTATCAAACACCAGAAATTGAGTAAATTAGATAGCAGCTAATGCTACAAACACAGCTTACCCGTTTATCTCACTAACATCCGCCGTGACTTCTTCAACGGAGCGTTATAGTCCAACCATTATTCTGGGTAAAGATCCAGTGGTGTTGGTTTTTTCTCCATAAAATAAAAAGAACAGACATCGGGACGTTTGGGTGGATTTTTCAAATTCAGCGCCTTTAGCGAGCACCGGAGATCCTCGTCTTTCAATGGAGGCGGGAACAAGTTAAATGCTGGTCCACAGCACTCAGATCTCTGCTTTCTATGTTCAAAACATCGTTCTGAAAGTGATAGTTTCCTCTTCTTCCAGTTGTTGTGGCACCCACGATCTGAACAATTAATGCTGCTCATGTTTGGACACTTCCAGCGTACTGTGTTCCCACGAAGATAATCATTGACACAGTGACAAACCAGAAGTTGCTTAACAAAATGACGCCGCCCACCCTGACCTCCTGAATAAGGTGAATACAGACTTTGAAGGAATTCTTCAAAATTAAGTCACAGATTCTCAGCAAATTTACACCACAGATAGATATTATGGCATGGAAGACGCCACTAAATTTTGGAGGTGACCAGATCCAGACTGGCGGATGTCAGAAATCTGTGATTCCTCTTGTTTGGAAGCAGGTATTGAAAAAGAATGAATACTGTATTTTATATATGTTATGTGTCGGACGCAGCTCGGAGAACCGACCAGCGTTTGAAGGACCCAGTATGAAATAAGCAGAGCACGGTACAAAGGCTAACTGAATTTAATACATAACAGTGATGGGATACAAAAACAACAAAAGAGTGTGCGGTCTGGTGTGGTGGTGATACGGTGCGCTCCCAGCAGCGCTAACGGTCCGGAGCCAGAAGCCGTTCGGACCCAAGGACCCCGCCGACACCCCCCAGGTGGCCGCAACAAACCGAGTCTGTGAAAGAAGGAATCATTATGTGAGTCCACACTCTACACACAGAGAGACCACTCAAAGGTGTACATAAACAGCAAACACTTCCTGGCTTAATTACTAATCAGCTTCCCAACCTACAGGCATGGAACATCCAGTTCACAAAACTCCACTGCAGTGGAAGCCGATACATGACTAACATACAGCTCAATATAATAAGGTGTGAGGGACACCACATTTACTGACTGTATAAACGTTAGTCACAAAATCTAACGTACCTCAGGAAGTGTGCTGACGAGCGTGAGACCTCACCCCCTCCTCTTTCACAGACCGTGCATCAAACCCTGGACGTTCTCTGCATCCACTGATGATGAGATGGCTCCCGAGACGACGATCTCACCCGTCTGGTCACAAGGTCGAGTCTCTGCCAAATACACACTGTATACTCCAGTCTTAAATGCCACCATGTTCCAATCCATATAGATGCACCACAGCTGTGAGTCCTGACGAGCCGCAGGAGATCAGGGTGAGGTCCTGATAACCTCAGCAACACAGCCACTCAGTCCCAAATGCAAGCCACCTGGAAGGAAAAACAAAAGACAGAAACCAAAAAGGCAGCCAGGCCCCCCAGCCATACAACAATATACTTACTGTACATACTGAAAAATCATGCATTCATTATTAATAATAATCATTAGAATCACTATTAATATGAGACTTACCCCCCCAAAACTAACTAATATACAGGACACAAATATAAACAAAATAGTATACAAATAATGAATGATTATAACTGTGATGGTAAGAGTATTCACAAGTTTCCACAAATACAAATATTACAGCCATTGCACAATGGAAAACATTATTTGTTTAATATAACACCTAAATAAAGCCACTTCTCTTGAAATTCAATTTCACATTAGAAAGGTATTTCTTGTTGGAAGCCAATAGCAGGAGGCTGAATGGTCCCCCCTAAATTCGGTCCCCCCTGCCTTCACTGTGCTTGTGTCATTTCTGAGCGTCAGCAGCAATTCACTGATTATCACCTCGTTTCTGCTTCTAACTGCCTCCAGTCATCATCTGTCTCAGTGACAGATATCTGAAGCTTTTGTGCAACAATTATTTCCACATAAATTCAACATTATTTCATCATAAAAGATGGAGGAAGTGATCAGAGCACCGCAACAGCACATCTGAGCCTGACGTGCTGCTGCACCTACATTATTTCAGAATGTCAGCAGCGACTCACCGATTATTGCCGCGTTTCTGCTTAAAACTGACTTTCAAATGATTTAAGAGGTTTAACTTTGTCACCTGATGGTTAATAATCACATTAATCCATTTGGTCACTCTGGGTGTAGAGAGTCAGACTCAGAGTCAGTCTCAGATGAGCTGCTGAGCTCCAACATGACACGTGCACAGTGCAGGCAGGGTTTGGGGGGTTCGGTTGGCAACACTGGAACAGCCGAAATAACCCCCTTGTCTGGGTGTGGCCATGTTGAGAACCCCGCCCACACTGACTCATGATGCACACATTAATGTATAAGGGGGGGGGGGGGGGTGCATGGGCCAATGTGGGATCCAAAAAGCTTTAACGCGGCCCTCTGCTCGAGTCCAAAGCACCAGCTAACAGGCTAACCTTGGTTCAGGTGTTTATTAATTCATATTTCTGGAGATTCTCCTCACAGTTTACTTTGGTGTGGACAACTTATGAGCCACTTATTTCCTCAGGAATCATGCATTAAATGGACCTAACACACAGCTGCTACAAGTGCTAACACTGTTAGCCTACAACATTAAATGAGACCAGAGGGTCACCAGAGGGTCACCAGAGGGTCACTCAGCACCAATACTGCAATAGGGACGTCTTAGATTTTCCCATTAGGACATTTCACCAAACAACAGGACAGATTATTCCTGGTGTTTGTAATAAAATACTCCAAACAGACACAGCAAAAACAGATCAGCGAGTGAACGCTGCCAGCGCACTCTGAGTTACAGTCAGAGGTTACGAGAGATACGGAGTCACTCAGCTCAGCAGCTGTCTCTCAAAGAAACCACACCCACAATTACACACAATTTTATTTAAATAAAAAAAACAACTTAAATTAAGAAGTTAGAAAAGAATTCACTCCCCGTACAGTTGTCACTGAGGAGGAAAATATCTGGAGTGTTGCCACTTGAGCCCATCCCGTTTGTCACAGGGCGAGAGGCGTGACACACCCTGGACAGGACACCAGTCCATCACAGGGACACATACAGAGAGAGACAAACACACACACCTACTGCCAATTTGACATCTCCAGTTCATCTAAGCTGCATGTCTTTGGAAGTGGGTGGAGACCGGAGACGAGTATTTTCACATCTGAAAGAGTTTACAAGTCTTGTTTTGGGCCATTCAATCAAACTAGAATGTCAGCACAGAAGACGTCCTGTGTGTGTGTGTGTGAGGCAGAAAGACCATTACCTAGACTGCTGTCAAGCTCATTTTATCATCTCTCACTCACTCACACACACACACACACACACACACACACACACACACACACACACACACACACACACACACACACACACACACACACACACACACACATACACATATACAGGGGCAGCTGAAGGTAGGAGCGGGACAGTCTCTGTCTGTGTTATGTGTGTGACAGACTGGCTCCTATCCTGATCCACATGGGACTCAGTCTCACAGAGACATTAGTCCCTGCAAGGCTCTGCTGGATCAAGGATCTGCTGGATCAGCTGGATCTGTCAGTTTTTACTTTCCTCGTGACACTACAACCCTGAATGTTCCTGCTGTGACCATGAGACAACTTGTGCCTCTGCCTGAGACACAAATTCTCAGTTTGTCCAGGGAAGTGGACCAACACCCTTCAGCTGACAAATGGTTTCTGGGCTTTACAAGACACCTGGCTTACTACAAAATGTTGAACCATCATGTGGATCCTCTATGTTGTGTGACTGCAGCAACTCTCTGGCACGCAAGAGATTATGGGATACGTCAACAGGGCAACTGTACATGCAGGTGTTAACAGGTAACTGTGGGCATTTAAAACATGAGTTTCTATCAAATGATTTGACAGACAGAAACAATTCACTGCTAAAAACTGAAGTTAAGTATAATTATTACTTCAGACTAACGTGTGCATAAAAGTGAAAAGTAACCATTTCTGGGGTCACACAGTGCCTTTTTTCACTAATTGTCATGGTTCACCTTGAGACCCAAGGTCAAATGCAGTCAGGCCAAGGAGTCCAGGTCCTATTGGTATGCAATACAAATGTAGCTGTAGACGTGATACTTGGAGAGATAAAGTGACAATCTTGGGTCAGGCGGTGGGTGTCGTTGTCAGACATGTGTAGAATAGTGTGGCTGTGTACTGCACGGGGTAGGAGGGAAATCTAGGGCCTTCAAAAGGTGATGGACAGACAGAGTCCAGTTCAGTGGACCCCCTTATTTTATGGCAAGAGACAAAAAAAAGAAAACAATGTGGAGGTAACAGATTCCAGTGTCACAGAAATAAAAGCCTGAATTCAACAGGACCAACGATATGTTTTTTATTTATATAAATGCATGTTTTTAACAACAGCAACATCTCAATATAAACATTATGATGAGCCAGAAAAAAAAAGCATGTTGATACCAAACAGAACAAAAATACATGAACTGTGGACGAACAAACAATCGCAAAATCGGGCACTTGATCAAATTTATGTCAATTTCGGTGATCAGCCTTGTACAGTTTTACTCGTTATGGATAGAGCAGTGTATCACATGTGATATGTGGCTGTGCACTTTCATTTGAAACTTAGGGATGTCCCAAGCTGACTGAAATAATCACAATCAGGCCGATCAAGAGCTTTTTGTTTTTTAGATTGATGGTATTGGGTAAATAAAACCCAAGCCAAATCTGGACTTGCGTTGACTTTCGGAGACATCGTTTAACCGGCAGTCCAGCTTCGTTCCTGTAGCTGGCGCTTCCTCAGAATATTCAAACTGTTGAAAACTGTGAACGAATCCTGATGACAACTTCAATCTGTCCATATTCCGTTTTGCTTTCTGTCTTGACTGTTCCTCATTTGCATAGTTCCCGTACCGTCGGTGTTCCATTTCATTGTCATCCAACTTTGTCCAACCTCCCAAGTCTGACGTTTTGCATTGATAATATCTGAACAGATCAATAACTAAAGATCCGACGAGGTGAATGTTACTATGAACGTTGTCATACAGAAACAATAACAGCAAGAATGTTTTATCAACTGCTTTAACAATTTACACACATGGCTGCAACGTGCATGTGCACGCACACGTTGTTATAGTGAAGACAAACCTGTTGTCAAGACAAAGCAGCAGCAGGTGGCAGTGGAGAGCACAGACTCACTGAGTCAACGTCGCTGTTCACTTCACTTTTCTTTTGTTAGTTTCGGTCTTTTATGCGCTCTGCACTCACAGGCTTTTCAGTGATTGGAGAAGTGCCGGCTTATTTGTCTACTTGTTCTCGATGATTTGTGGCTTTGGTACTTTTTTCCTTCGTTCAGTTAATGCTGGGTGCTGTGTGACCGGGGCTTTATTTGTTATTATTTCATAGAAAGTGAAGAAAAAGTGATATTTGGCTGTTCAAAAAAATAGCAGTGTCTGCATTTTTCTTTACAAACTCAAACATTTACTTTACAAAGTGAAAAATGCTTCCTGTGAATGACTGAACTAATATTTAGCTGCATAAACACTGTTTCTGAGAACTGCTTCACATCTGTGCTTCATGGAGTCGACCAACTTCTGTCACCTGTGAACAGGTTTTCCAGCCAAGGACCGCTGGACTACAGTCCACAGTTCCTCTGCATTTCTTGTTTTTTCCTCAGAAACAGCATTTCGTATGTCACCCCACAAGTCTTCTGTTGGATTAAGATCCTGGGATTGGGACTGGTCACTCCATAACGTTGATCTTGTTGGTCTGGAACACAGATGCTGCTCACTTGCTGGTGTGTTTGGGCTCGTTGTCTTGTTGAAACACCCATTTTAACAGTAAGTCCCTTCGTCTGCTCCCTTGTTTGCACTCGGGGTCGCCACAGCAAATCCAAGGTGGATCTGCATGTTGAATTGGCACAAGTTTTACGCCGGATGACCTTCCTGACGCAACTCCACATTACATGGAGTTGAACCCGGAACCTTCTGCACTGAAACCAAGTGCACTAACCACTTGGCCACCACCCCTGCCTGAAACACCCATTTTAATGATATTTCCTTTTCATACAACATGACCTCTTCAAGTATTTTGATGTATTCCAACTGATCCATGATCCCTGGTATGTGATCAATAAACCTGACGTCACAGTGTGTCAAACATCTCCATATCGTGATGCTCCAGCAGGCTTCACTGTCTTCACAGTGGACTGTGGCTTGAATTCAGTTTTTGGGGGCCGTCTGACAAACTGTTTGTGACCCCCAGACCCAAAAAGAACAATCTTGTTTTCATCAGTCCACAAAATGTTGCTCCATTTCTCTTCAGACCAGTCAGTGTGTCTTTGTCAAACCTCTTCAGCACATTTTTTGTTTTTTTTTTTTAAATCAGTGGGACTTTGTGGGGTCTCTTGTCCATAGTGAGGTGATGGTCTAATGGTTAAGTGTTGGGCTTGAGACCAGAGGATCCTCGGTTCAAATCCCAGCCTGACCGGAAGATCACTATGGGCCCTTGGGCAAGGTCCTTAATCCCCTAGTTGCTCCCGGTGTGTACCTTGTTTGGCAGCAGCCTCACATCAGGGTGAATGTGAGGCATTATTGTAAAGCACTTTGAGTGTCTGATTCAGATGGAAACGCGCTATATAAATGCAGTCCATTTACCATAGTTTGTCTTTGATCAAAGACGTAGTCTGAGTCTTTGTCATTCTGTCTGTCTATCTGGTTTTGCTCCCATTTTAAAGCATTTGAGATCATTTTATCTGAGCAGTCTGTCATCTTCTGCGCTGCTTTATATGTTTTCTCCTCTCCAATCAACTTTTTAATCAACATACGCTGTTCTTCTGAACAATGTCTGGAACAACTCATTATACTCAGATTTTACTCAAAGAGAAAAACACGACAACCAGAAACTACAACATTTACTGTCTTCGCCCTTAAATAAGTTCCACCTGTAAAGAAGGAATAAGAGTCACAGAAAGAAAAATACACACACTGATATTTTTTTAACAGCCTAATATTTCTTTTTTTTTCCACACTCTGTGAAGTGCTCATACTCTCACTGTTTCATGTACACAGGACTTGAGGAACGAGCAGCCAGTCAGCGTAACCACAGTGAGCTCTTAAAAACACATTAATTCTCTCCATCACTTTAAATGTGCACAAGTCTATTTTATTCATACAGATCAACAACAATGCACATCCATCTCAGTTTGTTTCATGCAAGGGCGTAGGTTTGGTCTCAGCTTTGGTAGGGACAATACCACCCCCCCGACCCCCCTGCCCACCACCACCACCCCCTAACCCACTCATACCATTAGATGCACAAGTACAGCATAATACATAACACATGACGACATAATGCTGAATAATTTAACACTTTATTTACAATATTAAGTGTGTAGGCAAACAAACAAATAGCTTAAATAACAAAATTGCACCCAAAATCACGAATCTATTCTATAGGCCTACACCTGAGAGAACAAGACAACAAAAAAAAAAATACTTGTGGAGCTAACAAAAAAAAAAAAAAGTTTTTGCAACCAAGATGTATAATCTATTCTCTTCATCAATAATGCAGTTGTAGGTATCTGGCAACCTAATTTGCCAAAAAAAAAGGGATTTCCAATGATATATATGGTGTATTACGGTAAACGTAAGCCTGTGATGTCATAACGCAGAGGAAAAACACGGAAGTTTCACACTAGTGCGCCGCTGATTCTCATTACCGTAAGTTCTCATGTAAGCCCTCATTCTGAAAAATTTCAACACTGACAGCAAGCCAAGAACCCGTGCTTTCCAACAGTATGCTATATGTTGCATATATTACGGTAAAGTGCATTCGGTGACTTTTGAAACGAGGGAAAAGTATGAAAAAGAGCGCAAAAGTGACAGAAAAGTACAGAGACAGACAGCAAACATAAATGTAGTAATTTTTGAGGAAAAGGCAGGGTGTTAGTGTCATTTGTGAATGTTTGTGTGGATGTGCAGTTTATTTTAAGTGTGGCGCACAGCATTGTTGGCAAGCCCCCCCGCCCTTCTTGTTTTTCTGCACCGGAGTCACCCATCCTCTGCGCTCCGGGACCTCCCACTTTACAAATTAAGCACTGCTTGCCACCACGAGATGCGCTTTGTTTACGTCCATGTGAGCAGAACGTGAGCCAATGAAATTGCAACATGGGTAACCCTGTCACTCTGGCACGTCGAAAACACAAAACGTGACGACTAAAATTATAGTATCGAGTTCGCAAAAAAATAGTGAATGATTTTGTTATATAAAAAATGCTAAATATTGGTAGGGACTATTTTGCCATCCCAAAATATTGGTTGTGACTTGTCCCTATGGTCCATATGCAAACCTACGCCCCTGGTTTCATGAGCCTGATGCTGAGTGATGACAGTCAGTTCCTGTGTATATTTTGCTCTCTTTCACTTCAAACACACACCACATCTGTAGCGGATGGATTGCACGTGTAAAATACCATTTTTACTGGCTGATCTTTCCACATAAACACGTTTTTCTCCTCAAGGTGTCATGCTGCTCAGGTCTACATTTTTTCATTCATTCATTTTCTGTTGCTTAACTGGGTTGGGGTAAGGAGTGTAACTTAAGTGGTAATTTGAGAGTCCAACCCGAACACTTCTGGCAGGATCTACAGGACCTCAGAACCAATGCATTTGTCAATCTCATGGTCCATCTTACCTCCACTCCTGAACAAGACCCCGAGATATTCCTGACCCACAGGGGGACAATCCACCCTTTTCAAAAAGAGGAGCATTTTCTCAGATTTGGAGGAACTGATCCTCATCCCATTGAGCCAAGATCAAGTGCACACAGATCTTAAAGGTGTAGAGAAACAATCTGATTAGTTCTGGGTGTCTCTTGGATGTTACATCAGTGAAATCAATTTAAACATAAGCCCTTTGCACCCTGCACTTTACTTTGCACTCAAATTATGCAATAAAAGACCTGAGCAGTAACGGTGTCACAGCGTGATTACAGACTATTCACAGATTGTGTCCCTCTAGTTTCATGCTCAGTCCAGGAGGCATGGTCAGCCCCCTCAGTGCAGAAGGCGTGGTCAGTCTCCTCAGTGCAGGAGGCGTGGTCAGCCCTCTCAGTGCAGGAGGTGTGGTCAGTCTCCTCAGTGCAGGAGGCGTGGTCAGACCTCTCAGTGCAGGAGGCGTGGTCAGTCCCCTCAGTGCAGGAGGTGTGCATTTGAGTTTAGGCAGACAACTCTACTAAGTGCTGACAAATGTTGACGTTTTACATGAATAAGTGTAAAATTTCTCGGATGGGATGTTCACCAAATAGTGACACCCTGTACAGTGACTTCAAATCTGTGCAGAGTGAGGTTTTCATAAGACGCTGTCAACTGCTCAATAACCAAAAAGTTAACTTCAACAAAATATTGAAGGTGGTCTGGCTCCACACGGTGTGTGACATAAAAACCCTTAATGTGTAGCGCATGAATGACAAGAGACATAATCAATTTATGAAGATTGAATCGACAAAAGAACATGTACATTTTAACGCCTCACGGTGCTAATGTGTCTGACGGCTTTCGACCGTGATGTGTGAACCAAACCGCCTCGACTGGACATGTCTCAAATGAGCTCTGGACCATGTGGTGTCAGGACCTTTAATGATGTTTCTGGATCACATCTAATTCTTAATAACCTTTTAACATGAAGATATGGATTTTCTGGAAGGTAACGGATGCAGAGTTCAGTTGTAGTGATTCAAATTTTGCTGTACATAATAACAGGGTCTGTGTTTTTACTCTGATCACTGCACAAACAACAGTGTGTGCACACATGTGCACCATGAAGAAACGGGACACACTCTGACTGTATACAGACTTCTGACACCAAAGAAAAAGTGTTGCAGAATGAAAGCAGCAGATTTAATTTCAGCCGGCTGTAGCTGCCGTCAGGGTGGAACCATCAAGTGTTTGAATAAAAAGACAATTACAGCCTGATATCAGCTCCAGCTTCATGTGACGGACTGGAACTGTGTAAACATCAGAGAGACCCGTGTGTTTAAACAGAGTTTGAGTGTGTGAGATAGAATGTGTAATTGCCTCCATGTCTTTTTGCTAGCAGAGTGCACAGTGCCGTGCGACTGCAGTTTTCCCACTCAAAAGAGGACAGAATACCTAATGGACTAATCATTCATCCAACAAAGAAACAAGACGCGCAGAACTGACACACACACACACACACACACACACACACACACACACACACAGTACTGCAGCGACATGCTTAGTCAGCTGTATCTAACTGCAGATGAGAGAAAGGAGAGCCAACGGGGGGGACGGGGGTGTCAATACATCAGGCTGCTGTCATCATTAGGAATTTACATCATCAGTGGCCCTGAAATGTAGCTACTGGTTTTCCCAGAGTATAAGTCCCATCTGTCAAAATATACATTGGAAAGACGGGAAAAACATATATAAGCTGCAGCAGACTCAGCTCATATACATTTTTAACTCAGGTAGTTTCATATATATATATATATATGGCCAAGTGGTTAATGCGCTTGGTTTCAGTTCAGAAAGTTCCGGGTTCAAATCCCACCCCTGCCACATTTCTCCATGTAATGTGGAGTTGCGTCAGGAAGGGCATCCGGTGTAAAACTTGTGCCAATTCAGCATGCAGATCCACCTTGGATTTGCTGTGGCGACCCCGAGTGCAAACAAGGGAGCAGCCGAAGGGACTTACTATATATATAAAGTCCTCCTCGAAAAGTACTGGGATGCTTGGTATTTCACACATTTTAATTTGTTTATTCCAATTTAAAAAAAAAAAAAAAGTGTATATAGTATTTTTTTTTGTTTAAAAAAAAATACTATATATATATATATATATATATATATATATATATATATATACACACACACACACACACACACTCAACAAAAATATAAACGCAACACTTTTGGTTTTGCTCCCATTTTGTATGAGATGAACTCAAAGATCTAAAACTTTTTCCACATACACAATATCACCATTTCCCTCAAATATTGTTCACAAACCAGTCTAAATCTGTGATGCTGACAGCAGGAATGTCAACCAGAGCTGTTGCTCGTGTATTCAATGTTCATTTCTCTACCATAATCTGTCTCCAAAGGTGTTTCAGAGAATTTGGCAGTACATCCAACCAGCCTCACAACCGCAGACCACGTGTAACCACACCAGCCCACGACCTCCACATCCAGCATGTTCACCTCCAAGATCGTCTGAGACCAGCCACTCGGACAGCTGCTGAAACAATTGGTTTGCATAACCAAAGAATTTCTGCACAAACTGTCAGAAACCATCTCAGGGAAGCTCATCTGCATGCTCGTCGTCCTCATCGGGGTCTCGACCTGACTCCAGTTCGTCGTCATAACCGACTTGAGTGGGCAAATGCTCACATTCGCTAGCGTTTGGCACGTTGGAGAGGTGTTCTCTTCACAGATGAATCCCGGGTCACACTGTTCAGGGCAGATGGCAGACAGCGTGTGTGGCGTCGTGTGGGTGAGCGGTTTTCTGATGTCAATGTTGTGGTTTGAGTGGCCCATGGTGGCGGTGGGGTTATGGTATGGGCAGGCGTCTGTTATGGACGAAGAACACAGGTGCATTTTATTGATGGCATTTTGAATGCACAGAGATACCGTGACGAGATCCTGAGGCCCATTGTTGTGCCATACATCCAAGAACATCATCTCATGTTGCAGCAGGATAATGCACGGCCCCATGTTGCAAGGATCTGTACACAATTCTTGGAAGCTGAAAATGTCCCAGTTCTTGCATGGCCGGCATACTCACCGGACATGTCACCCATTGAGCATGTTTGGGATGCTCTGGAACGGCGTATACGACAGCGTGTACCAGTTCCTGCCAATATCCAGCAACTTCGCACAGCCATTGAAGAGGAGTGGACCAACATTCCACAGGCCACAATTGACAATCTGATCAACTCTATGCGAAGGAGATGTGTTGCACTGCACGAGGCAAATGGTGGTCACACCAGATACTGACTGGTATCCCCCCCAATAAAACAAAACTGCACCTTTCAGAGTGGCCTTTTATTGTGGACAGTCTAAGGCACACCTGTGCACTAATCATGGTGTCTAATCAGCATCTTGATATGGCACACCTGTGAGGTGGGATGGATTGGAAAAGGTGGGAAAGGAGAAGTGCTCACTATCACAGATTTAGACTGGTTTGTGAACAATATTTGCGGGAAATGGTGATATTGTGTATGTGGAAAAAGTTTTAGATCTTTGAGTTCATCTCATACAAAATGGGAGCAAAACCAAAAGTGTTGCGTTTATATTTTTTTTGAGTGTATTAAAACCATTCACACAACGAGCAAATATAAGTCTTAAAGGTCTTTCACATTGAACACTTCAGGCCAATCCGTCAACGCTTCCCAATCCATCGGATGCATTTCCAACGCGTTGTGACGTCAGACACTTCGCTTCGGAAGCAGCAAGGGGGCGGAGATTGCTACGTCACACTCTGGCTGTTTCCACAACCTGAAAAAAGTTCAGCGATCGCCATCTTGAATTTGCGTCGCCTGAACCACAAAAAAAGCTTTAAATACAGCAGTAGAGCGATTCTCCCATCACCCTGCTGGGAGAAGCTTTTTTCAGCTACTTTTCGGAGTGACGCCGACCGAGGGAGGACTGACGACTTTGTGGGATATCGATCGAACTGCGACAGCGGGCCGACCCACACGGAGAAGCCAGCCTTCAGGCATCATTCCTGGGCAGAGCGAGGCAGGCCGCCGGGGTGATGGAGCAAACCCACTCAGTCCAAAATCTCCCACTTTTTGGATATATGTGAAGTCCCAGTTTGCCCAATGGAGTTTAGTTCTGCAGCTTTATCGAGGTGAGAATAATATAAAAGTAAAACGTGACGTTTACTGCATTGCTGTGAAAGTTTATTGATCGGCTAATTGTTGTGAAAGTGTAGTGACACGGACCCACAACAGGGGGCGCAAATGAACGGTCAATACATGAGCCAAAAAGTAACAATTTAATGTTGTGAAGGTGCACAACGAATATACAGACAATCTCAGAATATGATAACAGTCAATCCACAAAGGTGACGTGTGGGCAGGCTCGAGGATAGAAGACGTCTGTCCTGAGAAGAGCCGGAACCACACGATTTCCGCCGCCACCGAACCTGGAGAATACTGGAGCCGCCAAGTCCCGAATTCCCAGGTGATCACCGTCCCCGACTGTCGGATCTGGTACTGCTGGCGAAGAACAAAGACAGTCAAGTGTGGGTGGTGGGAATGCCACCTCCACCTCTAACACACACTCGTGCAGCGTCTGTTTAACCACTTATCTGACGGACGTAGGACGAAACAGTCGCGACCCACGCCGGTCCTCTGGTTGACAGCTGCAAAACAATAGCTCTTAGAATCAATTACTACAGGCAGAGAAAGTTACCTCCATTGAACTACGATATCTCGGCAACGAGGTGGAGATGACGTCTGGTCTTTATGGAGTGAGATGATGTAGAGTAGATGGGTGACAGCTGTCAAGAGATAATGAGTGACAGTTGTCACCCCCGGCTGTGTCCGTGGCGGAAGCGCCCTCTCGTGCCTGAAGCCCGCACTTCAGGCAGGGCGCCCACTGGTGGTGGGCCAGCAGTACCTCCTCTTCTGGCAGCCCACACAACAGGACCCCCCCCTCAACGGGCGCCTCCTGGCGCCCGACCAGGCTTGTTCGGGTGACGGTGGTAGAAGTCGGCCAGGAGGGCCGGATCCAGGATGAAGCTCCTCTTCACCCAGGAGCGTTCTTCGGGTCCATACCCCTCCCAGTCCACCAAGTACTGGAACCCCCGGCCCATCCGACGGACGTCCAGGAGCTGGCGCACCGTCCAAGCCGGCTCCCCGTCGATGATCCGAGCAGGAGGCGGCGCCGGTCCGGGAGCACAGAGGGGTGAGGTGTGGTGAGGTTTGATCCTTGAAACGTGAAAAACCGGGTGGATCCGCAGTGAAGCCGGGAGTTGGAGCTTCACTGCGGCAGGACTGAGGACTTTGAGGATCTTGAATGGTCCAATATATCTGTCCTTAAGTTTTGGGGAGTCCACCTGGAGGGGGATGTCCTTCGTGGATAGCCACACCTCCTGCCCAGGCTGGTAAGCAGGGGCCGGGGATCGCCGGCGGTCTGCATGGGTCTTCACCCTCGTCCGGGCCTTCAACAAGGCAGAACGGGCGGAGCGCCACACCCGACGGCACTTCCGCAGGTGGGCCTGGACCGAGGGCACACCGACCTCTCCCTCCACCACGGGAAACAACGGGGGCTGATACCCCAAACACACCTCAAATGGTGAGAGGCCGGTGGCAGAGGACACCTGGCTGTTATGCGCATACTCGATCCAGGCCAGATGTTTACTCCAGGCCGTCGGGTGTGCGGACGTCACACAGCGCAGAGCTTGCTCCAATTCCTGACTGGCCCGTTCTGCCTGTCCATTGGTCTGCGGGTGATACCCGGACGAGAGGCTCACAGTAGCCCCCAGTTCCCGGCAGAAGCTCCTCCAGACGTGTGAGGAGAACTGGGGACCACGATCAGAGACGATGTCGGTGGGTATCCCATGCAGACGGACGACGTGGTGGACCAGGAGGTCTGCTGTCTCCTGGGCTGTTGGGAGCTTCGGGAGGGCCACGAAGTGGGCCGCCTTGGAGAATCGGTCCACTATCGTGAAGATGGTGGTGTTGCCCTGGGACGGCGGGAGGCCCGTGACGAAATCCAGGCCGATGTGGGACCAAGGGCGATGAGGCACAGGTAGCGGCTGGAGAAGTCCTTGGGACCTTTTATGGTCTGCCTTGCCCCTGGCACAGGTGGTGCAGGCCTGGATGTACTCCCGGACGTCGGCCTCCATAGACGCCCACCAGAAGCGCTGCCGGACAACTGCCACAGTCCTTCGCACCCCTGGATGACAGGAGAGCTTGGGACCGTGACAGAAGTCCAAGACTGCAGCTCTGGCCTCTGGTGGGACGTACAAACGGTTCTTCGGACCAGTTCCGGGGTCCGGGCTCTGTGCCAGGGCCTCCTGGACGATCTTCTCCACGTCCCAGGTGAGGGTGGCCACGATAGTGGACTCTGGCAGGACGGGCTCTGGTGGATCCGACAGTGCAGTTTTGACCTCCTCTTCGTGTACCCGGGACAAGGCATCTGACCTCTGGTTCTTGGTCCCGGGGCGATAGGTGATCCGGAAGTCAAAACGCCCGAAGAACAGTGACCAGCGGGCTTGCCTGGGGTTCAGCCGCTTGGCGGTCCTGATATACTCCAGGTTCCGATGGTCAGTGAAAACCGTGAACAGCACAGACGCTCCCTCCAACAGGTGTCTCCACTCCTCAAGAGCCTCTTTCACCGCAAGGAGTTCTCAATTGCCGACGTCATAGTTCCGTTCAGCCGGGGTCAACCTGCGTGAAAAGTAGGCACACGGGTGAAGAACCTTATCAGTCTCTCCGCTCTGGGATAGCACGGCTCCTATCCCTGAGTCAGAGGCGTCCACTTCAACCACGAACTGGCGGCTAGGGTCGGGCTGCACCAAAACTGGCGCAGTAGAGAACCGTTGTTTCAACTCCTTGAACGCGGCTTCGCACCGATCCGACCAGGTGAAGGAGACTTTTGGAGAGGTCAGGGCTGTCAGGGGGCTAACTACCTGACTGTAGCCCTTAATGAACCTCCTATAGAAATTAGCGAAGCCGAGGAACTGTTGCAGCTTCCTGCGGCTTGTTGGTTGGGGCCAATCTCTCACCGCCGCAACCTTGGCCGGATCAGGGGCGACGGAGTTAGAGCAGATGATAAACCCCAGGAAGGACAAAGACGTGCGGTGAAACTCGCACTTCTCGCCCTTCACAAACAGTCGGTTCTCTAACAACCGCTGCAGGACCTGACGTACATGCTGGACATGGGTCTCAGGATCTGGAGAAAAGATGAGAATATCGTCCAGATATACGAAGACGAATCAGTGCAGGAATTCCTGCAAGACATCGTTAACCAAGGCTTGGAACGTCGCAGGGGCGTTGGTGAGGCCGAACGGCATGACCAGGTACTCAAAGTGACCTAACGGGGTGTTAAATGCCGTCTTCCATTCGTCTCCCTTCCGGATCCGAACCAGGTGATACGCATTTCTAAGATCCAGCTTAGTAAAGATTTTAGCATGCAGGGGGGTGAACACGGAATCCAACAATGGCAACGGGTATCGGTTGCGAACCGTAATCTCATTCAGCCCCCTGTAATCAATGCATGGACGGAGTCCGCCATCTTTCTTGCCCACAAAAAAGAAACCTGCCCCCATCGGGGAGGTGGAGTTCCGGATCAGCCCGGCAGCTAATGAGTCCCGGATGTAGGTCTCCATTGATTCGCGCTTAGGTTGTGAGAGGTTGTACAGCCTGCTGGACGGGAACTCAGCGCCTGGAACCAAATCAATGGCACAATCGTACGGACGGTGCGGGGAAGGGTGAGTGCCAGATCCTTGCTGAAGACGTCAGTAAGATTGTGGTACTCAACTGGCACTGCCGCCAGATTGGGAGGGACTGTGACCTCCTCCTTAGCCTGTAAACCGGGAGGAACCGAGGATCCTAAACACACCCGATGGCAGGTTTCGCTCCACTGAACCACCACCCCAGACGGCCAATCAATCCGGGGATTGTGCTTCAACATCCATGGGAAGCCCAAAATCACGCGGGAGGTAGAAAGAGTTACAAAAAACTCAATCTCCTCCCGATGGTTTCCAGACACCACCAGAGTTACTGGTTGTGTCTTGTGTGTGATTAAAGGGAGGAGGGTGCCATCTAGTGCCCGCACCTGCAATGGCGAAGGAAGCGCCACCAGAGGGAGCCCTACCTCCCTTGCCCATCTGCTGTCTAGCAAATTCCCTTCTGACCCCGTGTCCACCAGTGCTGGGGCTTGAAGGGTTAAATCCCCGCTCAGGATTGTAACTGGGAGTCGTGTGGCAATCTGTGTGTGTCCCACGTGAATGTTTTGACCCCCCCTTAGCCCAGTCTCTGAGGGCGGTTGTTGTTGTGGCCGTTTGGGGCAGTTTTTCTGTATGTGCTCCTTAGAGCTGCAGAGAAAACACTCCCCGCAGACCAGCCTCCTCATTTTGGCCCTGCGCGTTTCCCTAACAATGTCAGCAGGGGGAGCTGTTGCCCCACGGAGCGCTGCGGCTGTGGAGCGTGGGGAGGGCGGCCCCTTTTCGAACACGGAAGGGAGAGGGACGGCGCGTATCCGGCCACGTCCTTCACCTCGCTCCCGACGGCGTTCCTCCAACCGATTGTCTAACCGCATAACGAGATCGATAAGCCCATCTAATTCCCGCAGTTCCTCCTTAGCTACCAGATGCTCCTTCAGGACTGATGACAGTCCGTTTATGAAGGCGGGGCGGAGCGCAACGTTATTCCAGCCGGACCTCGCAGCCGCGATGCGGAAGTCGACTGCATATTCGGCTGCGCACCGGCGCCCCTGTCGCATTGACAGCAGCATTGTTGAAGCGGTCTCTCCTCTGTTAGGGTGATCAAACACTGTTCTGAACTCCCCCACAAACCCAGTGTATACTGATAACAACCGTGAGTTCTGTTCCCCGAGCACCATAGCCCAGGCGCGTGCCTTACCCCGAAGCAAATTAACAACATAAGCCTCCTTGCTGGCGTCAGACGCGTACATCACGGGTCGTTGTGCAAAGACGAGCGAACACTGCATCAGAAAGTCAGCGCACGTCTCCACATAACCCCCGTACGGCTCAGGGGGACTTATGTATGCTTCAGGGGATGGTGGGGGGGTTTGTTGAACGACCAGTGGAATGTTAATACCCGGCACCGGGTCGGCAGGAGGAGGAGCCGCAGCAGCGCTCTGATCGCGCGCTTCCACCTGTGCGGTGAGAGCCTCCATCCTGCGATTAAGGATGACGTTTTGCTCGGAAATCAAATCCAGCCGAGCGGTAAAGGCGGTGAGGATTTGCTGTAACTCACCGAGCATGCCTCCTGCAGACGCCTGTGCACCCTGCTCTTCCATTGGCTGTCCAACAGATGGATGACGCCCCTCGGGATCCATGACGCTGGCCGAGATATCCTGTTGTGAAAGTGTAGTGACACGGACCCACAACAGGGGGCGCAAATGAACGGTCAATAGATGAGCCAAAAAGTAACAATTTAATGTTGTGAAGGTGCACAACGAATACACAGACAATCACAGAATATGATAACAGTCAATCCACAAAGGTGACGTGTGGGCAGGCTCGAGGATAGAAGACGTCTGTCCTGAGAAGAGCCGGAACCACACGATTTCCGCCGCCACCGAACCTGGTGAATACTGGAGCCGCCAAGTCCCGAATTCCCAGGTGATCACTGTCCCCGACTGTCGGATCTGGTACTGCTGGCGAAGAACAAAGACAGTCAAGTGTGGGTGATGGGAATGCCACCTCCACCTCTAACACACACTCGTGCAGCGTCTGTTTAACCAGTTATCTGACGGACATAGGACGAAACAGTCGCGACCCACGCCGGTCCTCTGGTTGACAGCTGCAAAACAATAGCTCTTAGAATCAATTACTACAGGCAGAGAAAGTTACCTCCATTGAAGTACGATATCTCGGCAACGAGGTGGAGATGACGTCTGGTCTTTATGGAGTGAGATGATGTAGAGTAGATGGGTGACAGCTGTCAAGAGATAATGAGTGACAGCTGTCACCCCCGGCTGTGTCCGTGGCGGCAGCGCCCTCTCGTGCCTGAAGCCCGCACTTCAGGAAGGGCGCCCACTGGTGGTGGGCCAGCAGTACCTCCTCTTCTGGCGGCCCACACAACACTAATGTTAGCTTAGCTTTTTAGCACAGCTGATCTGAGTGAACACTTTAATTTGTAAATGGTTCAGTCTTTTTTATTTTTACCAAATAAAGCTACAGCTTTTTTCGGAGACCACAAAAGCTCAACTTTAAATAACGTTTTGTCTGGCATTTGTTCCATCGTTTATTTCCATCTTTTTTATATATAAACTGTTTAGTGTTTTTTTTATATTTAAACAAATATTTTTATTTGTCCCAATCAGGAACATTTGCTGTGCAGACAACCAAACTTAAATTGATGAGCTGAACACCACAAAGTCCAGTCGAAAGAAAACATCTCTGCTCTTCAGCAACACCATCAGAGGTCAAAGCTGCAGAAGAGACCTTCATCTGGTCCAGAGAATCCAGCAGAACATCACCTGCTTCTAAATAAAAGGCTCTTTCAACAGCAACTATTTTATTATTTTTTAAAAAGCTGTTTCATTTTATATTTTAACAATAAATGAATGGATCATTAAAAATGTCCACAAATCAAAGTCCAAAGACATTTGCACAAGTAGAAGCTCTCCACTTATTGTGCTCAAATTCATATTTTAGAAATGACTCTGTCCTGATAACGACATTAAAGGCAATTACATATTTTGGCGAAATTACAAGTTGAAATGACTATAAAAAAATTCATCACGAGGTTTATGTCACAGAAATCCTACTTTACAGTCACACTGCAGTCATTGTTAAATTATTTCCTGTTGCATTTATAATAAACATTTGTATTTATTTACAGTGTCTGTTTTTCCGGTTGAAATGAGATATAAATAATCTACCAGACTTAAAAAAAAAAGTACAAATTTCCATGTTATTTTGTCTAAAAATAAATGTCTGAGGTTCCTTATGTTAAACAAGAAATTATCTAATCTGAAATAACAGGTGGTTTTAATTTACAGATGAAATGTTTCTAAAGAACCATTTATTGATTTATTTAGCTGTTTTAATTACAAGTGTTCTAAACCTTTTTTTTAACACTAATCAGAAATTCTTAGGTAACAAACAACAACAAAAACATTTCCAAGGATTTTTCTTCAGAAAACTGCTCTATAAATGAGCAGTCCTGTGACACGGTTGTTTTGTACAGATCAGTGGTTTCTGCACAGCTCAGAGCGTTAAAAGTTGTCAGCCTGCCAACAAGCGGCAATGCGCGTTTCTGTCAGAAGCGTCGCTTTAGCTCGGCTTTTGACATGACGCTTCTGACGCATCTAAAAAGCAACGCATCTCATTGAAAATAATGCTTTTTCGACCGATTTTTGACGCATTTGACGCTTCCGACGTGTTCAGTGTGAAAGGCCCATTAATCTTACCTGTTTGTTTCAGTTAAATTCATCATCACAGCCTGATGAAAAGCTATTCACATAAAGTGTCCTGATTTTGGAAAAGGTCGTCTGAAAATACTTTTTAGTTGCTTTTCGTGGCATAACGTTAGAGAACGCTGGCGCTTAGTGCCACAACAAGGAAATTAATGTTAAGGTTAATGCCACAAAAGGAGGAATTGGACCCCAAGATGCAAGGCAGACAACGCAGGAGGTAAAGTGCAAAAAGGGCAGGTGTTTAATGATCCAAACTCAAATATAGCAGTAATGCAAAGAAGGCACAGAGGCCCATATAAAAGTACTCAACCACACTGTAGATATCTTTGTTTGGACAAAATGTGTGAATAAAAAAATAAAGTTCTGTCAAAAAATATGACAGCGAGGAAGAAACTCTTCCACTGTAAAAAGAATCCAGAACAGTTTACTGAAAACAGTCTTTCTGGAATAAACTGACAAAATTGCCACAGGCTAAAGGGGCAGTGATAACACTCTCTACTAAAGGCCCAAAAACTCCAGATGAGTGGAAACTCCGTATGAAAGTCCATATGAAAAATAAGAAAAACAACAGTCCAAAGGGAAAGCGGGAAGACACTCTTCAAAACACCAAAAACGTGAGTAAATACAGTCTATGTGAGCACAGTAACTAGAGGTGCTTGAGAAGTTCACTCACAGACTCACGCAGGACACAGAAACGACTGGCAGGAAGCACATGACGGAAAGTACAATGTTGCACCACGTAATCGACCTGCAACTAACAAACACAAAGGCGTGGCTTATGAAACTGAAACCAAATTACACACAGATGGAGATAACGACCAGAACCGAGGGCACACGTGGAAGGAAACCAATGAGTGCACAAAATACAATCTACACAGACAGTCCGGGAACAAAAATAAAGCCTGAACATGAATAAACTAACATGGTAGAGAACAAAATCCAATCACTGTAAGGAGAAGGAGAAATAAAAGACATAAAACCCTGGAAGACTTAAACAATAGATGCACAAGGGGGCGGGGCCCCTCACATGACAGCTGTCAAACAACGCTCGGCTGAGAACCGAGCACGGATCAACCAGGAGCAACAAGTGGAAGTTTAACCAAGAGACAACCAACATCACAGAGAAACATAAAAACAAATCAGAACCAGGGGGAACATGACAGGTGCCGCGCACAAGTGGCTGGACTCCATGGCAACCATAAGCAATGGGAGAAAAGGAGACGGCAGGACAGGGGCCTCACCACTCTCTCACACACACGCAGAGACAAAGGAAGGAGGGGGATCCTGGAGGAGCAGCACAACACACACTTTTACTCATACATCCACCACACAGACAGACGGGACGTGCGTTCATCCACACCCACAAAGAAGGGTTACAAACGGAAGGACGGCAGACTTATACACACTCGCACCCACGGGAGACAGGCACCAGGAAACACACACACACACACACACACACACACACACACACACACACACACACACACACACACACACACACACACACACACACACACACACACACACACACACACACACAGACAACGAAAAGAAAAAAACCTCAGAAAGAAGCTCCAAAACCCACCCACAGGACCGGACTACAACAATTAACTCATTTTAAAAGTTGAAAGAGACTGTAGGATGTCTCAGGGAGCAATAAAATAAGGAAAAAAAGCTCAGACAGGACAGGAGAAAGAAGCGAAGGGTTGACAGTATGTCACCCGGTTCTTTCACAGGCAAGGTGGGTCTGTTAGTGGTTCATGTGATGGAAAGTTCTGGAATGTTAGCCTGTTGTCTATTCCTAATTTGTCCGTAGTTTATACGATAGCTCACTTTGCTCCCCATAATAACTCATATTTCTGAAGAAAACTCTGGATTTATACATTTCGCTGTTGTTTTAAATAGTCAAAACAGGCCAACAGGTAGCAAGCTGCTCTGCTCAAAAAATGATGCATATTATGAACAGACACATCAGAAGCAGCAGCAGGCATCTGTCAGTCCCCGCCTGAACAAGCCCAAGTACCCCATCAGGAAGGAGGTGAGCAGCCATGTGATGAATTAAAGTGTAGGTGACACATAATGCCATGTTTTCATGAATTTTTTAAGACTAAAACCTGTGCCAATTCAACATGAAGATCCACCTTGGATTTGCTGTGGCGACCCCGAGTGCAAACAAGGGAGCAGCCGAAGGGACTTACTTTTAGGTGGAAAGACTTATATTGACAAGCGTGCACACAGACTGTAGTGTGGATTCTCCACTCCACATGGAGGCAGAACTGACCATTTTCACTTTATTTTATTTGATTTTATTGTTTTTGGATCGTGGGAATTTTGTCGCATGCAGAGTGAAATGTTACGAGCAGATGAGGCGCTACGAGTCTTTTAACTTCTTTTAGCTGTGGAACAAGAGGATCCATTCACAGGAGAGACTCGAACCATCAGACGCAATGAACAGATTACACCTGCAGCGGACTGTAACGGTTGCAAATCAGTACAGCAGAGACTCGACCATCATGTATTTTTGTTCTGCCAGGACAACGAATTAAATAACTTTCACACATTTTCAAAATGAAGATGATCTCACTGAAATGAACAGGTAAGACTATATTATTGAAGAGAAACAGCTGATATTTTTTCCTTACCTTTTCTCAGGGAAAAAAAATCATCAATAAAAAAAAAAATCCACACCATCACCAAAACTATTTTTTAATCAATTGATTAGATCAAAGAGCTGGCAAAAAAGTATCATCTGCTGAAATCGCCTGCATTATTTTTTTATTTATTTTATAATGATGATTCTGTCTTCTGAACTCCGCCAATATTGTCACTGTTGTCAGACTGAAGGTTTTCCTCCAAGGTTTAGTCTCTCATTGTCATCAAAGGCTCAAAACCATCAGGCTGTGTCCTCCACACTCGAAAAAAATTGTCATAAAACAGCTCGACCTCCGTTGTCTTTACAATTGATTTGGGTTTGAATCAGCAGGTGCCATTCCGGTGATGACGTAGCAACAATATAGCCGCAGCTGAGGTCTGAAATAGAGCCTTCCGACAGCTGGAGTTTATCCTTCACCTGCGCATTTACGTATTTTATTGTTCAGGATTTTTTAAAATATCAACATTTCATCATTTTTACTGATTATTTGTGCACATTTTTTGGTGTCACCTACACATTAACTGATTATTATGGAGAAAAATAAAAAAATATAACGCAATGCTAAAATACCCTCGGCCGTATGAGCATTGTGTTATTTATAATTTGCAGTTGTTTAATTAATTATTAAGACCCTATTGTCTTGCATACAATTTGTACATGCTCAATAAAGCCCCTCTATCAATAAATCAATCCTAAACAATATTTATGTTGTAAAGGCATCTGCAGGAGGGTGTGTGTGTATGTGTAGCTTTTGACAAAAACGGAAGGTAGTTTTGAGTTAGCAGAAGATAGCGTGCATGCTAACGTCAGCAAAATGTCTTCTAAATCACTTCAGAGGTGTTATCAGTTTTCAGAAAGTGATTTTTTTATTTTTAAAAGTGTTTATTTCTTGCTAGCTTTTATATAATATATAATAAAGGTGTTATATTTAGCCAAGAATAAAGCAAAGTTAGCAGCTAGCAAAACCAGGAAGTGACATTACCATGCTAACGTCCATGTGACGTCCATGTGGCAGGACGATAAGTTTATCCACATCATTAGCAAACTCAACTAATTCTGCCTTTTGCTGTGACATTTCTTTCTTTCAAACACTGACAAATGGTTTTCAGTGTCTCTGTGCCATAACTGTCTGCTTATACTGACAAATGTCCTTATGGACAAACACAACTTTTACACTCTTGGCTGAGACTGAAATTACTCAGCTGGCGTGCTGTACGTCTCAGTACCTCTTTTTTTCATGCTCCTGTGACGAAATGAGTCAAATTTTTGTGACAGGATTTTTTTTAGTGTTTGATATATTTATTGAAAAGTTTACATTACAAAAATGCTTTATCAAAAAAAAAATACAACTGTTCAACAAATACCCATGGGAGAGAAGAAAAAAGGTAATAATAATAATAGTAATTAGAAAAAAATTGAACACACCCAGTCCTCACTGTCATTAAGTAATATACAAAGAGTGAAAAACAATATATACTGATGTAAAATACCAGATCAACCTGTATGACTAAAAACCATCTATTCCTGAACCTGCGTTGAGGGTTGATTAAAGAAAAGAAGAAAAGATTTCCAAGTCTGATAAAATTTCTTTTCCGAGCCTCTCATTACACATCTGATTTTCTCCACTTTTAAAGTTGCTAACACAACCCTAATCCAGTATGTTACTGTGGGTGGGGCAGCGTCCCTCCACCCCAGAAGGATCAGGCGGCGCGCCAACAAAGTTGAAAAACCAATCACTTTGTCCCCCCCAACCAGTAATCCCAGCCCCTCAGGAACAACTTCAAAAAGCAACATAGTTGGAGTTAAGGTCAATTTAACTGCAAGAACAGTAGAAAGGACTTCACGAACTCCTCCCCAAAATTCTTGTATTTTAGGACAAAACCAGAACATGTGAATCAGAGTGGCTTCCTCAGATTTACATCTATCACAGGTTGGATCATCTTCCAGATAAATCTTAGCCAATCTAGATTTATGAAGGTGCACCCGATGAATATGTTTAAATTGAATAAGGGAGTGTCTTGCACACATGGAAAAGGAGTGAATTCTCTTTAAAACTTTAGCCCAAATTGTCTCACTAATTGTGATTTGCAAGTCTTGCTCCCAAGCCAATTTTACTGCTGGGATGGGAGGGAAATGCAAACGGGAAATCAGTCTCAAAATGGCAGAAATTGCACCTTTCTTAGGTGGGTTGAATGATATCAGTTCATCAATTATATTACTATCTGGTTTATCTGGGAACCCTGGGATGGAACCTGAAACATAATGCCTGACCTGTAGACACCTAAAAAAATGAGAAGTGGGCAGATTAAATTTAGAAGCCAGCTGTGTGAAAGAAGCAAATTTATCTTCAAGAAAAAGATCCTTAAAACACCTCAGGCCTTTTTTGAACCAAACATTAAAAGTGGCGTCTTATATCAACAAAGGAAAAAAAACATTTGATGCAATTGGATTAGAAAGGCTCATATTTCGAAGGCCAAAGTATTTCCTAAATTGTAAAGAAATTCTAATGGAATTATTAACTACTGGATTAGTGACTGTCCAATTCATGGAAAAAGGTACCGATGTTCCAATTACTAATGATAAAAATTGAGAGTCAGAAGACTGCTTCTCCATTTCAACGCAGATGGAACCTCTTTTATCAGAGCAGTAATATGTCCAGAATGACAGATACCACAGATTAGCTGCCCAATAATAGTATCTATGATTTGGAAGGGCCATTCCTCCAAGTTGTTTTGATATCTGTAGATGGTGTTTTTGCAAGCGTGGCTTTTTCCCATTCAAAATGTATGTCAATATAATAGAGTCAAGCTTTTTAAAATAGGCATTTGGAAGGAACACAGGAAGACACTGAAACAGGTATAGATACTGAGGAAGCACAGACATTTTAAGCACATTTACTCTCCCAAGCATAGAAAGCGAGAGGGGAGACCATTTAGCCAAATCTTGTTGGATTTTAAGTAATAATTTATCAAAGCTATTTCTTTTAAGATCTGAAAAATCCTTAGTTACAGAAACACATAGGTAAACAAAGCTATGCGTAGCAATCTTAAAAGGCACCCTAATATTTGCAAGAACAGCATCATCTAAATTTAATGGCAAAAGCTCACTTTTATGCAGGTTTAATTTATACCCTGAAATTTTCCCAAATTGAGTAAGAAGGTCTAAAATAAAAGGAATAGTCGTCTCCACCCTAGATACAAACAACAGGAGGTCGTCAGCATAGAGAGATAATTTGTGTTCCATGCAGCCTCTCATAATACCATGGATAGAACCACTAGATCTTATGGCTACAGCCAAGGGCTCAAGCGCTAATACAAAAAGAAGGGGACTCAGTGGACATCCCTGGCGAGTCCCACGATTTAATTTGAAAGATTTAGAATAAAAGTGATTTGTTAGAACCATGGCTGAAGGGTTGGTATATAATAACTTAATCCATGAAATAAATATTCTACCGAATCCGAATCTTACCAATGTCTCAAAAAGATAGTTCCACTCTACTCTATCAAATGCCTTCTCTGCAACCATGGAGAGAAGGCATTCCAAGTCAGCCTGGCACATGGTGTAAATAATGTTAAACAATGTACATTAAAAAAGGAGCATCTATCTTTGACGAAACCCGTTTGGTCTAAAGAGATGATGTCAGGCAAGACATTCTCTAATCGCCGGGCCAGTACCTTAGCTAATATTTTATAGTCACAATTTAACAAGGATATTGGAAGATAGGATGCACAATCCAGGGGGTCTTTGTCTTTTTTTTAGTAGCAGTGTTATATAAGCCTGATTCAAGGTGGCAGGGAGAGACCCTCTCTTAAGAGAGTCGTGCGGATAATGTGGCATAAAACTCACTTGTTAATCCATCTGGCCCAGATTTCCGGGATCGCAATGTTTTGATTGCCATCTCGACCTCCTGCTGCATTATCGATGTATCCAAGGCAGAGACCTGGTCTTGAGACAAAGTTGGAATAGGTAAATCCCTAAAAAAAAATCCTGTAAGAAATCAGAATTGCTGAGATTATTAGAACTATCTAATTCTTCATCCAGGCCAGATACATCCAGGCCCGAGGCGTCGGCTACATCCGAGGCTAACAGCGGCTACATCCGGGGCTGGCGGCGGCGGCAACCGAGGCTGGCGGCGGTAACATCTGAGGCCGCCGACAGCTACATTCCTGGCTGATGGCGGCTACATCCGTGGCTAGCAGCGGCTACGACCGAGGCTGGGGGCGCCTGTGAACGAGGTTAGCAACGGGGAGGGTTGGTGTGCGGTGACCGGACCTGTGGTGGTGGAGGTTACGGGTGAAAATTGTTTTTTGCAATTAACAGTGGCCATACTAAGCCACGATAGTTAACATGGCACCACCCAAGAAAACGGAGAAACTTGAGGAAAATATAGAGGAGATAAAGACCTCAATAAACCAGATATTAAAAGACATGTCTAATTTAGACAAGCTGACGGTGGAGATTAAAGAACTCCAAAAACTGGTCAAAGAGAAGGACAAGATCATCAAGAAACTTGAACAACGTGTAGATGAACTTGAACAATTCACTAGAAAAGATGATGTTATAATATCTGGACTAGAAACAAGGCATCGGACATATGCAAGGGTGGTGGATTCTGGTGGAACCAGTGGGGAGAATGCACCACCTGAAGAACAACAATCATTGGAACAGCAAGTTACAAACTTTTTATATCAAAATGGTGTTGACATCCATCAAGACACAATATCAGACTGCTATACTGTTCCAACTAAAGATAGAAAAAATAAACTGTCTAACATTGTTATACGATTTACAAGCAGAAAATATAAAAATGAAGTATTAAGACAGGCAAAGAATTTGAAAGGAACAAGTGTCTATATAAATGAGCATTTAACAAAAAAAAATGCAGATATTGCTAGGGAAGCAAAACTATTAAAAAAACAGAAGCACATTGTTGCTACATGGGTCTGGAATTGTAGAGTGTGGATTAGAGTAAAAGAAGGAACAAACGGTATACAAATCAAAAACATGGAGGACCTTACGAATAGACAATCAAATATGACGTCTGTTGGTAATTGGACCAACAAAAAAAAATCTGATCAAACATGGAAATAGATGATAAAATATATGACGAAAGTATATTTGACTTAAAAACGATTGGTTGTGAGTATTATACGGTAGAACGGCTAAATAGTGAAAAAATTGCAGAAGATACCCTGTCACTCTTACATATAAACAGTCGAAGCTTGTATTGTAAAATGTCGCAAATAAAAGATTATTTAAATCAGTTTAAAAATAGATTTAGTATTGTTGCAATCACTGAATCTTGGCTTAATGATGATCTCATGGCTGATGTTCAAATAGAGGGATATGAGCTGTATTTTGTGAACAGAAGAGATAAAAGGGGTGGTGGTGTTGCTCTGTACATAAAGGCAGATCTGATATGTACAATTGTAGAATAAATGACAACTGTGGATGACATCATAGAAATTGTAACAGTGGAACTTGTACATGAAACATCTAAAAATATTTTAATCAGTTGTGTATACAGAGCACCATGTTATGTGTCGGACGCAGCCCGGAGAACCGACCAGCGTTTGAAGGACCCAGTATAAAATAAGCAGAGCACGGTACAAAGGATAACAGAGTTTAATAAACATAACAGTGATGTGAAAAATATAAAAGTGCGCGGTCTGGCGTGGTGGATTGCGGTGCGCTCCCAGCAGCGCTAACGGTCCGGAGCCAGAACCGGTTCGGACCCAAGGACCCCGCCGACACCCCCCAGGTGGCCACGACAAACCGAGTCTGTGAATGAAGAAATCATCTTGTGAGTCCACACTCAACACACAGAGAGACCACTCAAAGGTGTACAAACAGCAAACACTTCCTGGCTTAATTGCAAATCAGCTTCCCACCCTGCAGGCATAGAACACCCTGTTCACAAACTCCACTGCAGTGGAAGCCGATTTAAACGACCAACACACAGCTCAATATAATAAGGTGTGAGGGACACCACATTTACTGACTGTATAAATGTTAGTCACAAAATCTAACGTACCTCAGGAAGTGTGCTGACGAGCGTGAGACCTCACCCCCTCCTCTTTCACAGACCATGCATCAAACCTGGACGTTCTCTGCATCCACTGATGATGAGAAGGCTCCCGAGACGACGATCTCACCCGTCTGGTCACAAGGTCGAGTCTCTGGCAAATACACACTGTGTACTCCAGTCTTAAATGCCACCATGTTCCAATCCATGTAGATGCACCACAGCTGTGAGTCCTGATGAGCCGCAGGTGATCAGCCTCAGGTGATCAGGGTGAGGTCCTGATAAACTCAGCTACACAGCCACTCAGTCCCAAATGCAAGCCACCTGGAAGGAAAAACAAAAGACAGGACAGAAAACAGAAACAAAAGGCAGCCAGGCCCCCCCCAGCCACACAACAGCACCCCACCCTCACGGGAAGCCTCCCGGCGACCACACAAACCCCGGCCACAGCTGTGAGTCCTGATGAGCGCCTTGGGGCAACTGTTTGTTGTGATTTGGCGCTATATAAGAAAAAAGTTGATTGATTGATTGATGAGCCGCAGGTGATCAGCCTCAGGTGATCAGGGTGAGGTCCTGATAAACTCAGCTACACAGCCACTCAGTCCCAAATGCAAGCCACCTGGAAGGAAAAACAAAAGACAGGACAGAAAACAGAAACAAAAGGCAGCCAGGCCCCCCCCAGCCACACAACACACCAGACACTTGTGTTGTGAAATTTACAGATAGAATAACAGAGTTATTCCATCAAATTAAAAACAAAACGCTTTTTATATGTGGAGACTTTAACATTAACATAGAGAGCTCCAGTTGCCAAAGAATAAGTGATTTTGTGAATTCAATGTATAGTTTGAGGTTATTCCACTTGATAACAAAACCAACCAGAATCACATCGCAAAGTGCAACGGTAATCGACAATATATTTACAAATAGAACAGATGAAATGATCAGGAATGGGATCTTGATGACAGATGTTAGTGATCATTTACCAGTCTTTTCAATATTTAAATATAAAAATAGGTACAAGAAAAAAACTGTTATAAACTTTAAAAGAGATAAGTCAGTAAAAGCCTTAGAGGCATTAAAATATGATCTTAAAAATCAAAATTGGGAAGAAGTTTATGTCAGTGATGTTAATGTAGCATATAACTAATTTATGAAAATATTGATGAAATCATATAATAAAAACTGTAAATTAATAGAAATTAGTAAAAAAAGAGTAAATAAACCATGACTGACAAAGGGAATAAAAAATGCTTGTGCAAAGAAAAACTATTTATACAGGTGCTTTTTAAAAATGCAAACAAAGGAAACAGAACACAGATACAAAAAATATAAAAATAAACTATTGACAATAATTAGGAAACAAAAAAAAGATTATTATAGTGAACAATTAAATAAGAGTAAAGATAATATGAGGGCAACATGGGGAATTATAAAAAGTGTGATTGAAAGTGATGGAGCGAAAGCAACTTTTCCAAATTACTTTGTCAAAGAAAATAAAGAGATATATGACATAAAAGAAGTGGCAAATGGGTTTAATGATTATTTTTCAAATGTAGGATCAAGTCTGGTGGGAAATAAACCAATAGTAGAAGATACATTACATGCACTTGTAAATACGGTCAATAGTATTTTCCTGGACAATGTGGAAAAAGATGAAATAAGAAATATTGTAAAAAACTGTGTAAGCAAAAGATCAACTGACCATGAAGATTTAGACATGATGACTGTAAAAAGTATAATAGAAACTGTTATTGAACCATTTACTTATATTTGCAATCTGTCTCTGTCAACAGGGATTTTTCCAGATGAAATGAAAATTGCCAAGGTAGTCCCATTATATAAAAATGGAGACAAACATAAATTCTCTAATTACAGGCCAGTATCATTGCTTCCACAGTTTTCTAAAATTATGGAAAAAGTTTTTGTGACAAGGTTGGATAAATTCACTGAGAAACATCATATTTTAAATAATGCTCAGTATGGATTCAGAACAAAACATTCGACAGCTATGGCAATTATGGAATTAATAGAGAAAATATCAACAACAATAGAAAATAAGGATTATTTTGTAAGTATTTTTATTGACTTGAAAAAAGCTTTTGATGTTATTGACCACTCAAGATTGCTTCACAAGTTACAACAATATGGAATAAGAGGTATTGCACATCAGTGGGTAAAAAGCTACTTAGAAAACAGAAAACAGTTTGTTCAGATAAATAATATCAAATCAGAATTGTGTAATATTGATTATGGAGTACCACAAGGATCAGTACTTGGACCCAAACTGTTTATTTTGTATATCAATGATTTTGTGAATGTATCTAATGTGCTTGGTAGCATTTTATTTGCTGATGATACAACGCTGTTTTACTCTGGATCAGATATACAGGAAGTAGCACAAGTGATAAAAACAGAATTGGAAAAGGTTAAGCATTGGTTTGATATAAACAGACTGTCACTAAATATTAATAAGACAAATTTCATATTAATGACAGAGCAAAAAAAAATAATGTGTCATTACAAATAGATGGAATGGATATACAAAGGGTAAAAGAAATGAATTTTTTAGGAGTCATAATTGATGAAGATCTTACATGGAAGTCAAACATTAATTACATAAAAGGAAAAATAGCGAAAGCCATTGCTGTTTTGCATAAAGTAAAATATTCATTAAATAGTTATGGTTTATTAACATTGTACAATTCATTGATTTTCCCATATTTAACTTATTGTGTAGAAATCTGGGGATCAACATATACAACTTATATACAACCTTTGTTTATTCTGCAGAAAAGGGCTTTAAGGGTGATTAGCAACAGTGGTTTTAGAGATCCATCTAATCCATTGTTCATTAAGTACAGGGTACTTAAATTTCGTGATTTGGTCGATTTGAAAATATTATAAACAATGTACCAAGCTAATAAAAATGCTTTACCAACAAACATTCAAAATATGTTTGAGAAAAGAGTAAGTAGTTATAAACTGAAAGGAATAGAAGTCTTTAGAAAACCAAGATACAGAACCAAAGTAAAAGAATGGAGTATTGCAGTAAATGGTGTAAAATTATGGAACAATCTCAACAAAGAAATTAAAGAATTAAGGTCGCTTAAATTATTTAAAAAACGTATTAAACTAGATGTATTAAGTAAGTATGAAACTATAAAATAAGTTAGTGGGCTGTAAGGAAGTAAAAAAAAAAAAGTAATTTGTTAATAATGTATAAAATGTTTTAAGTTTAAAAATGTAACCTGTCAGAGATGTAATCTATTTAATAATGGTCATAATTATCACTCAATCAATCAATCAATTTTTTTATATAGCGCCAAATCACAACAAACAGTTGTCCCAAGGCGCTTTATATTGTAAGGCAAGGCCATACAATAATTATGTAAAACCCCAACGGTCAAAACGACCCCCTGTGAGCAAGCACTTGGCTACAGTGGGAAGGAAAAACTCCCTTTTAACAGGAAGAAACCTCCAGCAGATCCAGGCTCAGGGAGGAGCAGTCTTCTGCTGGGACTGGTTGGGGCTGAGGGAGAAAACCAGGAAAAAGACATGCTGTGGAGGGGAGCAGAGATCGATCACTAATGATTAAATGCAGAGTGGTGCATACAGAGCAAAAAGAGAAAGAAACAGTGCATCATGGGAACCCCCCAGCAGTCTACATCTATAGCAGCATAACTAAGGGATGGTTCAGGGTCACCTGATCCAGCCCTAACTATAAGCTTTAGCAAAAAGGAAAGTTTTAAGCCTAATCTTAAAAGTAGAGAGGGTGTCTATCTCCCTGATCTGAATTGGGAGCTGGTTCCACAGGAGAGGAGCCTGAAAGCTGAAGGCTCTGCCTCCCATTCTACTCTTACAAACCCTAGGAACTACAAGTAAGCCTGCAGTCTGAGAGCGAAGCACTCTATTGGGGTGATATGGTACTACGAGGTCCCTAAGATAAGATGGGACCTGATTATTCAAAACCTTATAAGTAAGAAGAAGAATTTTAAATTCTATTCTAGAATTAACAGGAAGCCAATGAAGAGAGGCCAATATGGGTGAGATATGCTCTCTCCTTCTAGTCCCCGTCAGTACTCTAGCTGCAGCATTTTGAATTAACTGAAGGCTTTTTAGGGAACTTTTAGGACAACCTGATAATAATGAATTACAATAGTCCAGCCTAGAGGAAATAAATGCATGAATTAGTTTTTCAGCATCACTCTGAGACAAGACCTTTCTGATTTTAGAGATATTGCGTAAATGCAAAAAAGCAGTCCTACATATTTGTTTAATATGCGCTTTGAATGACATATCCTGATCAAAAATGACTCCAAGATTTCTCACAGTATTACTAGAGGTCAGGGTAATGCCATCCAGAGTAAGGTGTTATGTGTCGGACGCAGCTCGGAGAACCGACCAGCGTTTGAAGGACCCAGTATGAAATAAGCAGAGCACGGTACAAAGGCTAACTGAATTTAATACATAACAGTGATACAAAAAATACAAAAGAAAGTGCGGTCTGGCGTGGTGCGCTCCCAGCAGCGCTAACGGTCCGGAGCCAGAAGCTGTTCGGACCCAAGGACCCCGCCGACACCCCCCAGGTGGCCGCAACAAACCGAGTCTGTGAAAGAAGGAACCATTATGTGAGTCCACACTCCACACACAGAGAGAACACTTAAAGGTGTACAAACAGCAAACACTTCCTGGCTTGATTACTAATCAGCTTCCCAACCTGCAGGCATGGAACATCCCGTTCACAAAACTCCACTGCAGTGGAAGCCGATACATGACTAACATACAGCTCAATATAAAAAGGTGTGAGGGACACCACATTTACTGACTGTATAAATGTTAGTCACAAAATCTAACGTACCTCAGGAAGTGTGCTGACGAGCGTGAGACCTCACCCCCTCCTCTTTCACAGACCGTGCATCAAACCCTGGACGTTCTCTGCATCCACTGATGATGAGATGGCTCCCGAGACGACGATCTCACCCGTCTGGTCACAAGGTCGAGTCTCTGGCAAATACACACTGTATACTCCAGTCTTAAATGCCACCATGTTCCAATCCATATAGATGCACCTCAGCTGTGAGTCCTGACGAGCCGCAGGTGATCAGGGTGAGGTCCTGATAACCTCAGCAACACAGCCACTCAGTCCCAAATGCAAGCCACCTGGAAGGAAAAACAAAAGACAGAAACAAAAAGGCAGCCAGGCCCCCCAGCCATACAACATAAGGATCTGGTTAGACACCATGTTTCTAAGATTTGTGGGGCCAAGTACAATAACTTCAGTTTTATCTGAGTTTAAAAGCAGGAAATTAGAGGTCATCCATGTCTTTATGTCTGTAAGACAATCCTGCAGTTTAGCTAATTGGTGTGTGTCCTCTGGCTTCATGGATAGATAAAGCTGGGTATCATCTGCGTAACAATGAAAATTTAAGCAATACCGTCTAATAATACTGCCTAAGGGAAGCATGTATAAAGTGAATAAAATTGGTCCTAGCACAGAACCTTGTGGAACTCCATAATTAACTTTAGTCTGTGAAGAAGATTCCCCATTTACATGAACAAATTGTAATCTATTAGACAAATATGATTCAAACCACCGCAGCGCAGTGCCTTTAATACCTATGGCATGCTCTAATCTCTGTAATAAAATTTTATGGTCAACAGTATCAAAAGCAGCACTGAGGTCTAACAGAACAAGCACAGAGATGAGTCCACTGTCCGAGGCCATAAGAAGATCATTTGTAACCTTCACTAATGCTGTTTCTGTACTATGATGAATTCTAAAACCTGACTGAAACTCTTCAAATAGACCATTCCTCTGCAGATGATCAGTTATCTGTTTTACAACTACCCTTTCAAGAATTTTTGAGAGAAAAGGAAGGTTGGAGATTGGCCTATAATTAGCTAAGATAGCTGGGTCAAGTGATGGCTTTTTAAGTAATGGTTTAATTACTGCCACCTTAAAAGCCTGTGGTACATAGCCAACTAACAAAGATAGATTGATCATATTTAAGATCGAAGCATTAAATAATGGTAGGGCTTCCTTGAGCAGCCTGGTAAGAATGGGGTCTAATAAACATGTTGATGGTTTGGATGAAGTAACTAATGAAAATAACTCAGACAGAACAATCGGAGAGAAAGAGTCTAACCAAATACCGGCATCACTGAAAGCAGCCAAAGATAACGATACGTCTTTGGGATGGTTATGAGTAATTTTTTCTCTAATAGTTCAAATTTTGTTAGCAAAGAAAGTCATGAAGTCATTACTAGTTAAAGTTAATGGAATACTCAGCTCAATAGAGCTCTGACTCTTTGTCAGCCTGGCTACAGTGCTGAAAAGAAACCTGGGGTTGTTCTTATTTTCTTCAATTAGTGATGAGTAGAAAGATGTCCTAGCTTTACGGAGGGCTTTTTTATAGAGCAACAGACTCTTTTTCCAGGCTAAGTGAAGATCTTCTAAATTAGTGAGACGCCATTTCCTCTCCAACTTATGGGTTATCTGCTTTAAGCTACGAGTTTGTGAGTTAAACCACGGAGTCAGGCACTTCTGATTTAAAGCTCTCTTTTTTAGAGGAGCTACAGCATCCAAAGTTGTCTTCAATGAGGATGTAAAACTATTGACGAGATACTCTATCTCACTTACAGAGTTTAGGTAGCTACTCTGCACTGTGTTGGTATATGGCATTAGAGAACATAAAGAAGGAATCATATCCTTAAACCTAGTTACAGCGCTTTCTGAAAGACTTCTAGTGTAATGAAACTTATTCCCCACTGCTGGGTAGTCCATCAGAGTAAATGTAAATGTTATTAAGAAATGATCAGACAGAAGGGAGTTTTCAGGGAATACTGTTAAGTCTTCTATTTCCATACCATAAGTCAGAACAAGATCTAAGATATGTTTAAAGTGGTGGGTGGACTCATTTACTTTTTGAGCAAAGCCAATAGAGTCTAATAATAGATTAAATGCAGTGCTGAGGCTGTCATTCTCAGCATCTGTGTGGATGTTAAAATCGCCCACTATAATTATCTTATCTGAGCTAAGCACTAAGTCAGACAAAAGGTCTGAAAATTCACAGAGAAACTCACAGTAACGACCAGGTGGACGATAGATAATAACAAATAAAACTGTTTTTTGGGACTTCCAATTTGGATGGACAAGACTAAGAGTCAAGCTTTCAAATGAATTAAAGCTCTGTCTGGGTTTTTGATTAATTAATAAGCTGGAATGGAAGATTGCTGCTAATCCTCCGGCCCGGCCTGTGCTACGAGCATTCTGACAGTTAGTGTGACTCGGGGGTGTTGACTCATTTAAACTAACATATTCATCCTGCTGTAACCAGGTTTCTGTAAGGCAGAATAAATCAATATGTTGATCAATTATTATATCATTTACCAACAGGGACTTAGAAGAGAGAGACCTAATGTTTAATAGACCACATTTAACTGTTTTAGTCTGTGGTGCAGTTGAAGGTACTATATTATTTTTTCTTTTTGAATTTTTATGCTTAAATAGATTTTTGCTGGTTATTGGTAGTCTGGGAGCAGGCACCGTCTCTACTGTCACATACCACTGACTTATGATGTGACAAGTTAAAGAAATATAATCTGTTAAATAATGTTGAAAAATGACGCTGGATATTGAAAGATTGTATTGTAAAAAGGGGCAGAAAGTATAAGACTTGTTCTTCTCTCTGCTCCTTTTCATTCTGGTAATGGAGATGCTTTATTTCTGCTTTTCTGTTTTTTTTCTTTTAAATGAATGAAATAAATAAATAAATGAAAATGATCAGTAATGACCCTGCCATGGTGAGACTTAACGCCTTTAATAGTTTGTTTAGCTCTGGTGCCTTTTAATTGTATTGACAATATCTCTCCAGCCTTATCACCATGTTTGTACAAGTTACTCCTATTTTTCAACAGTAAGTATTCTATAGATTGTGAGGTGAGTAGATCATATTCTACACTGAGTTTCAAGCGTTCCTTATATAGATCCTGGGATGGAGCCTGTGCGTTCTTTTTATCTATGTCCAAAATCTTACTTTCCAATTCCAATTGTTTGGCTATGTTGTTCTTTCTCTTTTTGGCCACAAAAGATATTACCTGGCCCCTTAAACATGCCTTAAGCACCTCCCATACAGTTGAAATAGAGACTTCAGGGGTCACATTGATACCCAGGAATAGGGAAATTTGGTCTGACAAAAATTTTTTAAAGTTTTCATCAGATAATAAAAGAGAGTTAAACCTCCAGTGTCTCGTAGGTGTCATCACTTCAGGTATATTAAGTTTAAACACCAGTGGAGCATGGTCAGATATTACTATGGTATGATATTCACATGATTGAACATCCGTAATTAGGTTAGTATCGATGAAAAGATAATCAGTCCTACTATAACTATGATGGGCATACAAAAAAAAGAATATTGTCTGTCAAGTGGGTGTAAAAAACGCCAAATATCTGAAATGCCATATTCTGTAAGAAAAGCTTGTAAATACGATGCTGATTTAGATGTGACATAACCTGGTCTCACTAATGATAGGTCAAACCAAGGGTACAAACACAGATTAAAATCCCCTCCCATAATGAGCTGGTACGAGTTCAGACAAGGGAGTAGCTTAATGAAGCGAGAAAAGAATTGGGGGTCGTCAAAATTTGGAGCATATACATTAGTTAATATGACATCGTTGTTATGAAGTTTACCTGTTACTATAACGAAACGCCCATTGGGGTCTGATATCGAAGAGGATGGTGTAAAATGTACATCTTTATTAATCAGTATAGCAACACCTCTTGCTCTGCCCTGAAAAGTTGAGTGGAAGAGCTGCCCTACCCACCCACATTTCAAACGCAAATATTCTGGAGAGTTTCCTGGAGAAATGCGATTCCTACTTATAAGGTTTTAAGATGTGTGAGAACTTTCTTCCTTTTCACAGGATGGTTCAGACCTTTAACATTCCAAGTAACAAACCCAAAATTATTTATCATATTCAGGACATTAGTAAAGTTAGGGAACAGTACAGTCAACTATAAACATAAAACAAAATACAAAACAGTTTACTCTGGTCGATCTGGAAAAAGAAACTAAAAGAATTAGTATTGTAGACAGCGGGATCACAACCCCACCCCCCCCCACCCCCCAAAACCCCCAAGGCGAAACTAGCTGCAAGAACAAACAGCACACCTTCCCTATCTACCTGCATCACCTCCATACAAATCTATCTAAATAACATCTCCACCTGCTCCTTATGAAAATTGACAAATTCCCCGCTAATAAACAGGACAGGTCAGGCCCAGTCAAACTGAGTCCTTTGTTGTCTAAATAACACTTATGATATTAATACACCAAACCAGGGAAAGTCCAGAACAGATAATTTTAGTAAATACTATCACTGACATAGTCAGTGTAACTTGAGTAAGAACTATATCCAAATGATTCTTAAGTAGTCTTAAGTTATGTAGGTATACTAATCAAGAAGGTCCTCAATACATTTCTCAGCCTCGGCCACAGAGCCGAATGCAGTTTGAGTCCCGTCAGTTTGTGTGATGCGGAGTCTTGCTGGGTACAGCAGGGAGGGTTTCAGTCCCATCTTGTATAAAGATAACATTACAGACCTATATTCCTTCCGTTTGCTCACCACTTCAGGGGGGTAGTCTTCGTAGATCCTGAATGAGATGTTTTGGTATTTTAACTCACCCTTCTTTCTGGCCTCCCGAACAACAAGCTCCTTGTTCTGATAACGATAAAAGCAGAGTATGACGGGCCGCGGCCTACCTCCGGGGCCCAGCTTAGGCGCCGGGCTGCGATGTGCACGATCCAGCTCCGGTGCCGAGGGAAAAGTGTCATGACCAAACACGTCCCGTAGTAACTGAGAAAAAAAGATACTGGGTTGTGTGCCTTCCATACCTTCAGGTATACCGACTAGCCGGACATTACTTCTTCTGCCTCTGCCCTCCAGCACGGTTAGCCTAGCCCTTAGCTTCTTGTTGTCAGCATGTAGCCTCTCATGACTGCTCTCCACCTTCTCCAAGTGCTGATAAAGGGACCCTGCGTTTTCCTCCAGCGAAGTCAGATGCTGATCATGGCTGACAACAGTCTCTTGGATTGCATCCAATTTGTCGTTGACCTCTTTAAACGATGTTTTCAGCTTGGAGATTAGTGTAGACCTATGCTCAGCTAATGGGGCTGTGAGGTCAGCCTTGCTGATGATGGCTTCAGACTCAGCTTTTTCGCCAGTTTTGGGAGGTTTAGGTGGCATACTGGAGTTAAAAAGTTACTACACAACAGTAGTAAACACTTCGGTGACGGATGTCCGACGAGGACATAAGCAGGCAGCTTTTTAAGAATAGAATTTGGGGAGCTAGAAGATGGCATGTCTTTACTCCACACTTGCTAAACCGGAAGTCGGACGGGATTTTTTTAATTCACTATTCCTAACCCTACTCCTACCCCCGACGCTAACCTTAACCATAACCTAATCTTACTCTTTCCCCCCATCATAACCATAACCCCCCTGCCCCACCCCACCCCGCTTCACTTTTAATTTCGTGCAACCATCACGGAATGAATTAGAATGAATTTGTGCTGCCGTGACGAAAATGAGAAGCTTTTCGTCACAATATCACAAACCAATCAATTAATGTATAATTCGTGATGCTGAATCACAACTTGCCGTGAGACCAATTTGAATCACATTTCAAACCACCGCTCTGTATGTGGTTTGAATCCACGAGGGAAAAATCAGATCTCATGGTTTTTCACTGTCCAAACTGCCCCCCCCCCCCAAAAAAAAAACTCAAGATAGATGGAATCTGGCTATGCTGGCTATCCTCTTCAACCTATATTCAGTTGAATACATCACAAAGACAAGATATTTAATGTTCAAACTGATAAAGTTTATTGTTTTTGAAATTTTGAAATGGATGCCTGCAACACATTTCAAAAAAGCTGGGACAGTGGTATGTTTAGTATTAGTATTGAGGATTTATTTCATTCATTTAAAAGAAAAAACAGAAAAGCAAAAGCAAAATTAACAAAACATTACAAACCATTGAATGAAAAGGAGCAGTTTGGAAGAACAAGTCATATATTCTGCCCCTTTTTTACAATACAATCTTGCAAAGCATCATCAATCGACATCATTGCATTTCTATGACTTTGTCACATGCCACCGACTTCTTTCCTAATTTTAACCATTATTTAAAAGACTACATCCCTAATACATTACATTTTAAACTTCAAACATTATTAACAGATTACATTTTTGGCTTTGTCACAGCCCACTGAGTTATTTCATAGTTTCATACTTACGAAATACATCAAGTTTAATATGTTTTATAATAATTTAAGCGTCCTTGATTCTTTGATTTTTTGTTGTTCCATAATTTTACACCATTCACTGCAATACTCCGTTCCTTTATCTTGGTTCTGAATCTTGGTTTTTTAAAGACTTCTATGCCCTTCAAATTATAACTACTTACTCTTTTTTCAAACATATTTTGAATGTTTATTGGTAAGGTATTGTTATTCGCTTGGTACATTGTTTGTAATAATTTCAAATCACCTAAATCATGAAATTTAATTACCCTATACTTAATAAACAATGGATTAGATGGATCTCTAAATCGACTGTTGCCAATCACTTTTAAAGCTCTTTTCTGCAAAATAAATAAAGCTTGTGTATAAGTTGTACATGTTGATCTCCAGATTTCTACACAATAAGTCAAATATGGAACAATCAATGAATTGTACAATGTTAATAATCCATAACTATTTAATGAATATTTAACTTTATGCAAAACAGCAATGGCTTTCGCTATCTTTCCTTTTATGTAATTTATGTGTGACTTCCATGTAAAATCTTCATCAATCATAACTCCTAAAAATTTCATTTCTTTTACCCTTTGAATGTCCATTCCATCTATTTTTAATGACACATCATTTTTTTCACTCTGTCATTAAACAATATGAAATTTGTTTTATTAAGATTAAGTGACAATCTGTTTATATCAAACCAATATTTCACTTTTTCCAACTCTGTATTTATCACTTGTGCTACTTCCTGTATATCTGATCCAGAGTAAAATAATGTGTCGTCAGTAAATAAAATGCTACCAAGTACATTAGATATATTCACAAAATCATTGATATACAAAATAAACAGTTTGGGTCCAAGTACCGACCCTTGTGGTACTCCACACATAATATTACACAATTCTGATTTAGTATTATTTATCTGAACAAACTGTTTTCTATTTTCTAAGTAGCTTTTTACCCACTGATGTGCAATCCCTCTTATTCCATATTGTTGTAACTTGTGAAGCAATCTTGAATGATCGATAACATCAAAAGCTTTTTTCAAGTCAATAAAAACACTTACCATATAATCCTTATTATCTACTGCTGTTGATATTTTCTCTGTTAATTCAATAATTGCCATAGCTGTCGAATGTTTTGTTCTGAATCCATACTGAGCATTATTTAAAATATGATGTTTCTCAATGAATTTATCCAACCTTGTCACAAAAACCTTTTCCATAATTTTAGAAAACTGTGGAAGCAATGAACTGGCCTGTAATTTGAAATGTTATGTTTGTCTCCATTTTTATATAACGGGACTACTTTGGCAATTTTCATTTCGTCTGGGACAATTCCTGTTGACAGAGACAGATTACAAATGTAAGTGAATGGTTCAATAACATTTTCTATTATACTTTTTACAGTCATCATGTCTAAATCTTCATAGTCAGTTGATCTTTTGCTTACACAGTTTTTTACAATATTCCTTATTTCATCTTTTTCCACATTGTCAAGGAAAATACTATTGACCGTATTTACAATTGTATTTAATTTATCTTCTACTATTGGTTTATTTCCCACCAGATTTGATCCCACCTTTGAGAAATAATCATTAAACTCATTTACAACTCGTATATCATTTATCTCTTTATTTTCCTTGACAAGGTAATTCGGAAAAGTTGATTTCACTCCGTCCCTTTCCATCACACTTTTTATAATTCCCCATGTTGCCCTCATATTGTCTTTACTCTTATTCAATTGTTCACTATAATAATGTTTTTTTTTTTTGTTTCCTAATTATTGTCAATAGTTTATTTTTATATTTTTTGTATCTGTGTTCTGTTTCCTTTGTTTGCATTTTTAAAAAGCACTTATATAAATAGTTTTTCTTTACACAAGCGTTTTTTATTCCCTTGGTCAGTCATGGTTTATTTACTCTTTTCTTACGAGTTTTTATTAATTTACAATTTTTATTATATGATTTCATCAGTATTTTCATGAATGAACTATATGCTACATTAACGTCACCGACATAAACCTCTTCCCAATTTTGATTTTTAAGATCATAATTTAATGCCTCTAAGGCTTTTAATGACTTATCTCTTTTAAAGTTTATAACAGTTTTTTTTTTGTACCTATTTTTATATTTAAATATTGAAAAAACTGGTAAATGATCACTGAGATCTGTCATCAATATCCCATTCTTAATAATTTCATCTGTTCTATTTGTGAATATATTGTCAATTGCAGTTGCACTTTGCTTTTGTTATCAAGGGGAATAAACCCAAGCTATTCATTGAATTCACAAAATCACTTACTCTTTGGCAACTGGAGCTTTCCACATTTACATTAAAGTCTCCACACATAAAGAGCGTTTTGTTTTTGATTTGATGGAATAATTCTATTATTTTATCTGTAAATTTCATAACACAAGAGTCTGGTGCTCTGTATACACACGTTGTCTATGTTTACCACTGTGTTACATCACCTTTCCTTCAAACAACACTCAATAAGCATTTGGGAACTGAGGACACTCATGACTGAGTATAAAAGGAGCATGCCAAAAGGCTCAGCCGTTCACAAGCAAAGATCAATCAATCAATCAATCAACTTTTTTCTTATATAGCGCCAAATCACAACAAACAGTTGCCCCAAGGCGCTCTATATTGTAAGGCAAGGCCATACAATAATTATGAAAAACCCCAACGGTCAAAACGACCCCCTATGAGCAAGCACTTGGCTACAGTGGGAAGGAAAAACTCCCTTTTAACAGGAAGAAACCTCCAGCAGAACCAGGCTCAGGGAGGGGCAGTCTTCTGCTGAGACTGGTTGGGGCTGAGGGAAAGAACCAGGAAAAAGACATGCTGTGAAGGGGGGCAGAGATCGATCACTAATGATTAAATGCAGTGATGCATACGGAGCAAAAAGAGAAAGAAACAGTGCATCATGGGAACCCCCCCACAGTCTACGTCTAAAGCAGCATAACCAGCCCTAACTATAAGCCTTAGCGAAAAGGAAAGTTTTAAGCCTAATCTTAAAAGTAGAGAGGGTATCTGTCTCCCTGATCTGAATTGGGAGCTGGTTCCACAGGAGAGGAGCCTGAAAGCTGAAGGCTCTGCCTCCCCTTCTACTCTTACAAACCCTAGGAACTACAAGTAAGCCTGCAGTCTGAGAGCGAAGCGCTCTAATGGGGTAATATGGTACTACGAGGTCCCTAAGATAAGATGGGACCTGATTATTCAAAACCTTATAAGTAAGAAGAAGAATTTTAAATTCTATTCTAGAATTAACAGGAAGCCAATGAAGAGAGGCCAACACGGGTGAGATATGCTCTCTCCTGCTAGTCCCCGTCAGTACTCTAGCTGCAGCATTCTGAACCAACTGAAGGCTTTTTAGGGAACTTTTAGGACAACCTGATAATAATGAATTACAATAGTCCAGCCTAGAGGAAATAAATGCATGAATTAATTTTTCAGCATCACTCTGAGACAAGACCTTTCT